>NW_027666725.1:0-49432 GCF_963457725.1 Sprattus sprattus | reverse complement strand
AGTGGCCAACTACTCTCTTCTTGGCACTGCCAAACTCTTTACACCTGGTAAGGCTGGAGCCTAGGGGACAGTAAAATAAACCAGTTATTATTTTTATGTGACTGAAATGAACACATTTGATTAGCAGGCAGGCAGGCACGCAGACACACGCAGGCAGGCACACACACACAGACGGACGCACGCATACACACAGGCATACGCATGCAGGCAGGCACGCACAGATTCAGGCAGACGCACACAGACGCACGCATACACACAGGCATACGCAGGCAGGCAGGCACAGATTCAGGCAGATACATACAGACAACATGCACCCATGCACGGACAGACGTACACACGCACACACAGACAGACGTACGCACGCACGCAGGCACAGACGCACGCACGCACGCACACACAGAGGTACGCAGGCAGGCAGGCAGGCACACACAGAAGCACGCACGCAGGCACGCACAGACGTAGGCAGGCACACACAGACGCACGCACACACACACACACACACACACACACACACACACAGAGAGGTACACAGGCAGGCAGGCACACACAGAAGCACGCACGCAGACAGGCAAGCAGGCAGGCACGCGGGCAGACGTAGGCGGGCCGGCACGTACAGACATACGCACTCACAGACGCACGCACGCACGCGCACACACACTCACACAGATGTACGCACCCAGGCAGGCAGGCACACACAGACGCAGGCAGGCACACACAGACGCATGCATGCACACACGCACAGACGTACGCACGCAGGCACGCACACACAGTGTTTTAAGTAGATACTCGTACTTCTACTCAGAAGAAGTGCTGTGCGTGCAGGCATGAGTGTGTGTGTGTCCTAGCGTGTGTGTCCACGTGTTTTCTGCGCGCCATGTTGTGCAACCCACATATGATGACTGGAGAGAGCTGAGGGGAGATAGGAGGGAGAATAGGCTTCACACACACCACAGGGAGATACTCCTATCTAAACACACACACCATCTCACAGCATACACACACATTCACACACACACACACACACACACACACACACACACAGAGGTTTTACTCACACTCTGTTCCCTCAGCTTGTCATACAGCAGGTCCTGGCGTTTATTGGCGACATCCAGCTTTCTCTTGGTTTGCTGAAACAGAGGAAGGAGATGAGAGCAGGAAGGAGGTCAGATACTCAACTGAACAGCCACCAAACACTCTCTCTTCTGTAGTGGACGGAGAAGGAAAGTCTAACCAAACCAAACACTATCTGGTCTACAACAAGTGGACTGTGTGTGAGAATGAGTGAGAAAGAGAGTTTGTGTGTGTGACCGTGTGCGTGTGCGTGTGTGTGCGTGTGTGTGTGTGTGTGTGTGTCCTGGCGTGTTTGTGAGTGTAACTAAGTGTATGTGTGCGTGCGTGCGTCTGTGTGTTCTTTCACATTCTGTGAGCCTGGGCAGAAGAAGTGCTGTGTGTGTGTGTGTGTGTGTGTGTGTGTGTGTGTGTGTGTGTGTGTGTGTGTGTGTGTGTGTGTGTGTGTGAGAGAGAGAGAGAGAGCAAGATGGGAGAAGGAAGAGAGGGGGGCAGGAGAGGTGTTGCATAGATCAAAGACTGAGGGGAAATTAAATTACATTTGATTAACACTGTAGACAGACTTCAGTTGATTGTTTGAAAGTCTACTGTGGTTCTAGTATAGTATTTACAACGTAATTTGTACATTAAATGTATGTTATATTGTATATTGTAAAAGAGAGCTCGTATCAATCCCTTAGTAGTCCAGCTGTCAGTTAGTGCAATGCATTAAGCCAATAGCTCTTACCAAGCCAGTGATTCTGACGAGTTATCAACACATTACAAGTCAAATCCATGGTGTAAGGATGAGTTAACATCAGAACATGAAAACCGTACACATAAATATAAAACACAATCATGTTCATGCATTATTACGTTATTTAAACACAAGCCTATAGCGTCAATCTCTTAGCAAGCTAGCAATGCTGAGGTATAGGTAGCTAACTTATCAACACAACATTACAACCCTGTCAGAAACGAACTGACAAGACTATTTAACGTCAGGACATGAAAGCTGTACACATGACTTTATAAAACGATCATGTCCATTAATACTTTGACGTGTTATTTCACCACAAATCTTCTGCGTTACCCTGCGACTGCGAGTGATGCTAGGCAACTGCTGACACGACATTACTGTCAATACCGCGCTGACGAATATATAAAATTAACCAACAACCTAAAAACCACACACAATATCAAGAAATAGCATGATGTTCATTCATTATTTAGCCCATAATTACCCCAAACTTAATTCCGGGCAGTTCTATCGCATCAACCAAGCGAATTAGCAGCGAACTAATGTTATCACAAAGCAGTCTAACTTTTATGAAAATAAAGCAACGTGTCTTACCTTTGACGAATGAAAATGAACACTGAAGTGAATAAACGCGAAAATGTAGCGATGATCTGGTCACTTGTACCGTCTTTTGTGATATCTGGCGATTCTCCGGTGACTTGTCTATGACCGTCTCCCGCTAGAGGTTTGCCTGAAGTCAAAACAAAATTTGAGGACCGCGGGTCTATAGAAAAAGTCGGAACAGCGCCACAACCGGAAGAGTGGCCAAAAGAATATTACATTCACACTGCACTATCATTGAAATGCATGTTAAAAGGCGTTTAGGTCGGTTTAGGTAAACTTTTCTCGACGGCCGCGCGGGAGGCCCGGGTTCGATTCCCGGCCAATGCAGATGGCTCTCCTTTTGGTCCTTCGTCGGCTCAGACCAAGACCGAAGCTATATATAAAAAAAAAAAAAAAAGATCAAGCTTCTCCCCGTCGGGGAATTGAACCCCGGTCTCCCGCGTGACAGGCGGGGATACTATCCACTATACTAACGAGGATGAGTGTGTCTTAACCTGGCTGCTCTTGTACTGTATTCCCTTGTCACTTAAAGTGGTCGGACTCCTGGTCTGGATGGGCTGCCTATAGAGTTCTATAAAGCCAAGGACTTGTTGTGCGTGCATTGGTGGTTCAGTGGTAGAATTTTCGCCTGCCACGCGGGAGGCCCGGGTTTGATTCCCGGCCAATGAATCTCGGAGGAACCTCTCTTGTCGTCACTGTTTGACTGAAATTCACGTAGAGCGGATGTTCCCAGGGTTTGATCCAAAGCAGATGGAAGGAAAATGTGGAACGCTTCACGAATTTGCGTGTCATCCTTGCGCAGGGGCCATGCTAATCTTCTCTGTATCGATCCAATTTTAGTAGGTGTACTGCCGTAGCTAGCACAATCTGTACCTATGTTCGAGACAGTCTTATACGACAACCCGGACGTGGTTGCAGGCCCTCTGGTGTCTTATTGTTCTCTGTCATCAATACGTTTGAGCCAGCACATTTGTGAAACAAAACTGTAAACTAAGAAGTCAATGGACACAGTACTCGCTAGGGTTTGCATACAACTTTTATTCAAACATTTATTTTTTATGCTTATGTACTTGAAAAAGCAGAAATACGGTCTAGAAGAGCGGTGCATTGCATTGTGGGTACAACTTAAAATCGTGCTTTCCTGTCCAGTCATTGGTTCATAGCATAGACCAGCTCCGCCCACATGACGCCGTCCGGGCTGGAAGAATACGAGCAGCACACCAACACAGTCAGTGTACAATAGAACAATAGTTTGTTCCATTTTGTAAACGTGATTTGTGTGTTGGTTAGTGACCCACGGACGGTTTTTATTTCTTCTGTATGCAGCAACGATTGAATGGTTTTGCAGATGGGGAGTGTTTAAAATACATTTTTATCTGTGTCTTTTCTGGTCCTTTTCTCATCCTTTCTGGTTAACCATGGGTTAGATTTTCTTTTTGGTTAACCATGGGTCTTAGATCCGTAGGCTGCGCACCATTGACTGAAGCCTCAGAGGGGGTGTTTAAGGCTGGTTATGGGCTTAAGGGTGGACCGGTGCTTAAGTGTGATATTTTCTAGGGGGGCGTGTCCCCTGGAAGGGGGTCCCAGGCCAGGGAGAGCCCCGGGGAAGGTGCACTTTGGTGGGGGTGCACTGTGAGTTGGTGTGGGTGTCCCCTGGAGTGTGTCCCAGGCTAGCTAGAGGGGGAGGTCCCCGGGGAAGGTGCACTCTGGTGGGGGACTGTCAGCCAGCTCTGGGGGGTGGGTATTAAGGTTTTCTATTCTAACCACTGCAGGCTGCACTTGAACTGGCTGAATTGTGCTGAGCGCTGCGGGCAGCAGGGGCCCGCTAGGAGGCAGAGACAAAATGCTTGCAGCACCTGGTATTCCCAGGCGGTCTCCCATCCAAGCACTAACCAGGCCCGACACTGCTTAGTTTCCGAGATCGGACAAGTTCGGGCGTGCTCAGTGTGGTATGGCCGTAGGCAATTGCTACCAGTGAAAGTCAGCTAAATGAAGCTCAGGTGTTTGGAGGCAGTGCTGGGGGCTGCCCTGGGTGTGTGTGTGACCCTTGGTGGTGCATTGAATTGCAGGCAGGCTTCTTGGGCTTAGCTGGGGAGCTGTGTGTGCCTCTGGGGCTTGCAGTGACTTAATACTATACACAGGGCAGTCCTGGGAGCTCTGTGTGTGTCTGGGGGACCCTCAGTGACCTTCAACAGCAGGTAGGCTTTTGTGTGCATTGGTGGTTCAGTGGTAGAATTCTCGCCTGCCACGCGGGAGGCCCGGGTTCGATTCCCGGCCAATGCAGATGGCTCTCCTTTTGGTCCTTCGTCGGCTCAGACCAAGACCGAAGCTATATATAAAAAAAAAAAAAAAAGATCAAGCTTCTCCCCGTCGGGGAATTGAACCCCGGTCTCCCGCGTGACAGGCGGGGATACTATCCACTATACTAACGAGGATGAGTGTGTCTTAACCTGGCTGCTCTTGTACTGTATTCCCTTGTCACTTAAAGTGGTCGGACTCCTGGTCTGGATGGGCTGCCTATAGAGTTCTATAAAGCCAAGGACTTGTTGTGCGTGCATTGGTGGTTCAGTGGTAGAATTTTCGCCTGCCACGCGGGAGGCCCGGGTTTGATTCCCGGCCAATGAATCTCGGAGGAACCTCTCTTGTCGTCACTGTTTGACTGAAATTCACGTAGAGCGGATGTTCCCAGGGTTTGATCCAAAGCAGATGGAAGGAAAATGTGGAACGCTTCACGAATTTGCGTGTCATCCTTGCGCAGGGGCCATGCTAATCTTCTCTGTATCGATCCAATTTTAGTAGGTGTACTGCCGTAGCTAGCACAATCTGTACCTATGTTCGAGACAGTCTTATACGACAACCCGGACGTGGTTGCAGGCCCTCTGGTGTCTTATTGTTCTCTGTCATCAATACGTTTGAGCCAGCACATTTGTGAAACAAAACTGTAAACTAAGAAGTCAATGGACACAGTACTCGCTAGGGTTTGCATACAACTTTTATTCAAACATTTATTTTTTATGCTTATGTACTTGAAAAAGCAGAAATACGGTCTAGAAGAGCGGTGCATTGCATTGTGGGTACAACTTAAAATCGTGCTTTCCTGTCCAGTCATTGGTTCATAGCATAGACCAGCTCCGCCCACATGACGCCGTCCGGGCTGGAAGAATACGAGCAGCACACCAACACAGTCAGTGTACAATAGAACAATAGTTTGTTCCATTTTGTAAACGTGATTTGTGTGTTGGTTAGTGACCCACGGACGGTTTTTATTTCTTCTGTATGCAGCAACGATTGAATGGTTTTGCAGATGGGGAGTGTTTAAAATACATTTTTATCTGTGTCTTTTCTGGTCCTTTTCTCATCCTTTCTGGTTAACCATGGGTTAGATTTTCTTTTTGGTTAACCATGGGTCTTAGATCCGTAGGCTGCGCACCATTGACTGAAGCCTCAGAGGGGGTGTTTAAGGCTGGTTATGGGCTTAAGGGTGGACCGGTGCTTAAGTGTGATATTTTCTAGGGGGGCGTGTCCCCTGGAAGGGGGTCCCAGGCCAGGGAGAGCCCCGGGGAAGGTGCACTTTGGTGGGGGTGCACTGTGAGTTGGTGTGGGTGTCCCCTGGAGTGTGTCCCAGGCTAGCTAGAGGGGGAGGTCCCCGGGGAAGGTGCACTCTGGTGGGGGACTGTCAGCCAGCTCTGGGGGGTGGGTATTAAGGTTTTCTATTCTAACCACTGCAGGCTGCACTTGAACTGGCTGAATTGTGCTGAGCGCTGCGGGCAGCAGGGGCCCGCTAGGAGGCAGAGACAAAATGCTTGCAGCACCTGGTATTCCCAGGCGGTCTCCCATCCAAGCACTAACCAGGCCCGACACTGCTTAGTTTCCGAGATCGGACAAGTTCGGGCGTGCTCAGTGTGGTATGGCCGTAGGCAATTGCTACCAGTGAAAGTCAGCTAAATGAAGCTCAGGTGTTTGGAGGCAGTGCTGGGGGCTGCCCTGGGTGTGTGTGTGACCCTTGGTGGTGCATTGAATTGCAGGCAGGCTTCTTGGGCTTAGCTGGGGAGCTGTGTGTGCCTCTGGGGCTTGCAGTGACTTAATACTATACACAGGGCAGTCCTGGGAGCTCTGTGTGTGTCTGGGGGACCCTCAGTGACCTTCAACAGCAGGTAGGCTTTTGTGTGCATTGGTGGTTCAGTGGTAGAATTCTCGCCTGCCACGCGGGAGGCCCGGGTTCGATTCCCGGCCAATGCAGATGGCTCTCCTTTTGGTCCTTCGTCGGCTCAGACCAAGACCGAAGCTATATATAAAAAAAAAAAAAAAAGATCAAGCTTCTCCCCGTCGGGGAATTGAACCCCGGTCTCCCGCGTGACAGGCGGGGATACTATCCACTATACTAACGAGGATGAGTGTGTCTTAACCTGGCTGCTCTTGTACTGTATTCCCTTGTCACTTAAAGTGGTCGGACTCCTGGTCTGGATGGGCTGCCTATAGAGTTCTATAAAGCCAAGGACTTGTTGTGCGTGCATTGGTGGTTCAGTGGTAGAATTTTCGCCTGCCACGCGGGAGGCCCGGGTTTGATTCCCGGCCAATGAATCTCGGAGGAACCTCTCTTGTCGTCACTGTTTGACTGAAATTCACGTAGAGCGGATGTTCCCAGGGTTTGATCCAAAGCAGATGGAAGGAAAATGTGGAACGCTTCACGAATTTGCGTGTCATCCTTGCGCAGGGGCCATGCTAATCTTCTCTGTATCGATCCAATTTTAGTAGGTGTACTGCCGTAGCTAGCACAATCTGTACCTATGTTCGAGACAGTCTTATACGACAACCCGGACGTGGTTGCAGGCCCTCTGGTGTCTTATTGTTCTCTGTCATCAATACGTTTGAGCCAGCACATTTGTGAAACAAAACTGTAAACTAAGAAGTCAATGGACACAGTACTCGCTAGGGTTTGCATACAACTTTTATTCAAACATTTATTTTTTATGCTTATGTACTTGAAAAAGCAGAAATACGGTCTAGAAGAGCGGTGCATTGCATTGTGGGTACAACTTAAAATCGTGCTTTCCTGTCCAGTCATTGGTTCATAGCATAGACCAGCTCCGCCCACATGACGCCGTCCGGGCTGGAAGAATACGAGCAGCACACCAACACAGTCAGTGTACAATAGAACAATAGTTTGTTCCATTTTGTAAACGTGATTTGTGTGTTGGTTAGTGACCCACGGACGGTTTTTATTTCTTCTGTATGCAGCAACGATTGAATGGTTTTGCAGATGGGGAGTGTTTAAAATACATTTTTATCTGTGTCTTTTCTGGTCCTTTTCTCATCCTTTCTGGTTAACCATGGGTTAGATTTTCTTTTTGGTTAACCATGGGTCTTAGATCCGTAGGCTGCGCACCATTGACTGAAGCCTCAGAGGGGGTGTTTAAGGCTGGTTATGGGCTTAAGGGTGGACCGGTGCTTAAGTGTGATATTTTCTAGGGGGGCGTGTCCCCTGGAAGGGGGTCCCAGGCCAGGGAGAGCCCCGGGGAAGGTGCACTTTGGTGGGGGTGCACTGTGAGTTGGTGTGGGTGTCCCCTGGAGTGTGTCCCAGGCTAGCTAGAGGGGGAGGTCCCCGGGGAAGGTGCACTCTGGTGGGGGACTGTCAGCCAGCTCTGGGGGGTGGGTATTAAGGTTTTCTATTCTAACCACTGCAGGCTGCACTTGAACTGGCTGAATTGTGCTGAGCGCTGCGGGCAGCAGGGGCCCGCTAGGAGGCAGAGACAAAATGCTTGCAGCACCTGGTATTCCCAGGCGGTCTCCCATCCAAGCACTAACCAGGCCCGACACTGCTTAGTTTCCGAGATCGGACAAGTTCGGGCGTGCTCAGTGTGGTATGGCCGTAGGCAATTGCTACCAGTGAAAGTCAGCTAAATGAAGCTCAGGTGTTTGGAGGCAGTGCTGGGGGCTGCCCTGGGTGTGTGTGTGACCCTTGGTGGTGCATTGAATTGCAGGCAGGCTTCTTGGGCTTAGCTGGGGAGCTGTGTGTGCCTCTGGGGCTTGCAGTGACTTAATACTATACACAGGGCAGTCCTGGGAGCTCTGTGTGTGTCTGGGGGACCCTCAGTGACCTTCAACAGCAGGTAGGCTTTTGTGTGCATTGGTGGTTCAGTGGTAGAATTCTCGCCTGCCACGCGGGAGGCCCGGGTTCGATTCCCGGCCAATGCAGATGGCTCTCCTTTTGGTCCTTCGTCGGCTCAGACCAAGACCGAAGCTATATATAAAAAAAAAAAAAAAAGATCAAGCTTCTCCCCGTCGGGGAATTGAACCCCGGTCTCCCGCGTGACAGGCGGGGATACTATCCACTATACTAACGAGGATGAGTGTGTCTTAACCTGGCTGCTCTTGTACTGTATTCCCTTGTCACTTAAAGTGGTCGGACTCCTGGTCTGGATGGGCTGCCTATAGAGTTCTATAAAGCCAAGGACTTGTTGTGCGTGCATTGGTGGTTCAGTGGTAGAATTTTCGCCTGCCACGCGGGAGGCCCGGGTTTGATTCCCGGCCAATGAATCTCGGAGGAACCTCTCTTGTCGTCACTGTTTGACTGAAATTCACGTAGAGCGGATGTTCCCAGGGTTTGATCCAAAGCAGATGGAAGGAAAATGTGGAACGCTTCACGAATTTGCGTGTCATCCTTGCGCAGGGGCCATGCTAATCTTCTCTGTATCGATCCAATTTTAGTAGGTGTACTGCCGTAGCTAGCACAATCTGTACCTATGTTCGAGACAGTCTTATACGACAACCCGGACGTGGTTGCAGGCCCTCTGGTGTCTTATTGTTCTCTGTCATCAATACGTTTGAGCCAGCACATTTGTGAAACAAAACTGTAAACTAAGAAGTCAATGGACACAGTACTCGCTAGGGTTTGCATACAACTTTTATTCAAACATTTATTTTTTATGCTTATGTACTTGAAAAAGCAGAAATACGGTCTAGAAGAGCGGTGCATTGCATTGTGGGTACAACTTAAAATCGTGCTTTCCTGTCCAGTCATTGGTTCATAGCATAGACCAGCTCCGCCCACATGACGCCGTCCGGGCTGGAAGAATACGAGCAGCACACCAACACAGTCAGTGTACAATAGAACAATAGTTTGTTCCATTTTGTAAACGTGATTTGTGTGTTGGTTAGTGACCCACGGACGGTTTTTATTTCTTCTGTATGCAGCAACGATTGAATGGTTTTGCAGATGGGGAGTGTTTAAAATACATTTTTATCTGTGTCTTTTCTGGTCCTTTTCTCATCCTTTCTGGTTAACCATGGGTTAGATTTTCTTTTTGGTTAACCATGGGTCTTAGATCCGTAGGCTGCGCACCATTGACTGAAGCCTCAGAGGGGGTGTTTAAGGCTGGTTATGGGCTTAAGGGTGGACCGGTGCTTAAGTGTGATATTTTCTAGGGGGGCGTGTCCCCTGGAAGGGGGTCCCAGGCCAGGGAGAGCCCCGGGGAAGGTGCACTTTGGTGGGGGTGCACTGTGAGTTGGTGTGGGTGTCCCCTGGAGTGTGTCCCAGGCTAGCTAGAGGGGGAGGTCCCCGGGGAAGGTGCACTCTGGTGGGGGACTGTCAGCCAGCTCTGGGGGGTGGGTATTAAGGTTTTCTATTCTAACCACTGCAGGCTGCACTTGAACTGGCTGAATTGTGCTGAGCGCTGCGGGCAGCAGGGGCCCGCTAGGAGGCAGAGACAAAATGCTTGCAGCACCTGGTATTCCCAGGCGGTCTCCCATCCAAGCACTAACCAGGCCCGACACTGCTTAGTTTCCGAGATCGGACAAGTTCGGGCGTGCTCAGTGTGGTATGGCCGTAGGCAATTGCTACCAGTGAAAGTCAGCTAAATGAAGCTCAGGTGTTTGGAGGCAGTGCTGGGGGCTGCCCTGGGTGTGTGTGTGACCCTTGGTGGTGCATTGAATTGCAGGCAGGCTTCTTGGGCTTAGCTGGGGAGCTGTGTGTGCCTCTGGGGCTTGCAGTGACTTAATACTATACACAGGGCAGTCCTGGGAGCTCTGTGTGTGTCTGGGGGACCCTCAGTGACCTTCAACAGCAGGTAGGCTTTTGTGTGCATTGGTGGTTCAGTGGTAGAATTCTCGCCTGCCACGCGGGAGGCCCGGGTTCGATTCCCGGCCAATGCAGATGGCTCTCCTTTTGGTCCTTCGTCGGCTCAGACCAAGACCGAAGCTATATATAAAAAAAAAAAAAAAAGATCAAGCTTCTCCCCGTCGGGGAATTGAACCCCGGTCTCCCGCGTGACAGGCGGGGATACTATCCACTATACTAACGAGGATGAGTGTGTCTTAACCTGGCTGCTCTTGTACTGTATTCCCTTGTCACTTAAAGTGGTCGGACTCCTGGTCTGGATGGGCTGCCTATAGAGTTCTATAAAGCCAAGGACTTGTTGTGCGTGCATTGGTGGTTCAGTGGTAGAATTTTCGCCTGCCACGCGGGAGGCCCGGGTTTGATTCCCGGCCAATGAATCTCGGAGGAACCTCTCTTGTCGTCACTGTTTGACTGAAATTCACGTAGAGCGGATGTTCCCAGGGTTTGATCCAAAGCAGATGGAAGGAAAATGTGGAACGCTTCACGAATTTGCGTGTCATCCTTGCGCAGGGGCCATGCTAATCTTCTCTGTATCGATCCAATTTTAGTAGGTGTACTGCCGTAGCTAGCACAATCTGTACCTATGTTCGAGACAGTCTTATACGACAACCCGGACGTGGTTGCAGGCCCTCTGGTGTCTTATTGTTCTCTGTCATCAATACGTTTGAGCCAGCACATTTGTGAAACAAAACTGTAAACTAAGAAGTCAATGGACACAGTACTCGCTAGGGTTTGCATACAACTTTTATTCAAACATTTATTTTTTATGCTTATGTACTTGAAAAAGCAGAAATACGGTCTAGAAGAGCGGTGCATTGCATTGTGGGTACAACTTAAAATCGTGCTTTCCTGTCCAGTCATTGGTTCATAGCATAGACCAGCTCCGCCCACATGACGCCGTCCGGGCTGGAAGAATACGAGCAGCACACCAACACAGTCAGTGTACAATAGAACAATAGTTTGTTCCATTTTGTAAACGTGATTTGTGTGTTGGTTAGTGACCCACGGACGGTTTTTATTTCTTCTGTATGCAGCAACGATTGAATGGTTTTGCAGATGGGGAGTGTTTAAAATACATTTTTATCTGTGTCTTTTCTGGTCCTTTTCTCATCCTTTCTGGTTAACCATGGGTTAGATTTTCTTTTTGGTTAACCATGGGTCTTAGATCCGTAGGCTGCGCACCATTGACTGAAGCCTCAGAGGGGGTGTTTAAGGCTGGTTATGGGCTTAAGGGTGGACCGGTGCTTAAGTGTGATATTTTCTAGGGGGGCGTGTCCCCTGGAAGGGGGTCCCAGGCCAGGGAGAGCCCCGGGGAAGGTGCACTTTGGTGGGGGTGCACTGTGAGTTGGTGTGGGTGTCCCCTGGAGTGTGTCCCAGGCTAGCTAGAGGGGGAGGTCCCCGGGGAAGGTGCACTCTGGTGGGGGACTGTCAGCCAGCTCTGGGGGGTGGGTATTAAGGTTTTCTATTCTAACCACTGCAGGCTGCACTTGAACTGGCTGAATTGTGCTGAGCGCTGCGGGCAGCAGGGGCCCGCTAGGAGGCAGAGACAAAATGCTTGCAGCACCTGGTATTCCCAGGCGGTCTCCCATCCAAGCACTAACCAGGCCCGACACTGCTTAGTTTCCGAGATCGGACAAGTTCGGGCGTGCTCAGTGTGGTATGGCCGTAGGCAATTGCTACCAGTGAAAGTCAGCTAAATGAAGCTCAGGTGTTTGGAGGCAGTGCTGGGGGCTGCCCTGGGTGTGTGTGTGACCCTTGGTGGTGCATTGAATTGCAGGCAGGCTTCTTGGGCTTAGCTGGGGAGCTGTGTGTGCCTCTGGGGCTTGCAGTGACTTAATACTATACACAGGGCAGTCCTGGGAGCTCTGTGTGTGTCTGGGGGACCCTCAGTGACCTTCAACAGCAGGTAGGCTTTTGTGTGCATTGGTGGTTCAGTGGTAGAATTCTCGCCTGCCACGCGGGAGGCCCGGGTTCGATTCCCGGCCAATGCAGATGGCTCTCCTTTTGGTCCTTCGTCGGCTCAGACCAAGACCGAAGCTATATATAAAAAAAAAAAAAAAAGATCAAGCTTCTCCCCGTCGGGGAATTGAACCCCGGTCTCCCGCGTGACAGGCGGGGATACTATCCACTATACTAACGAGGATGAGTGTGTCTTAACCTGGCTGCTCTTGTACTGTATTCCCTTGTCACTTAAAGTGGTCGGACTCCTGGTCTGGATGGGCTGCCTATAGAGTTCTATAAAGCCAAGGACTTGTTGTGCGTGCATTGGTGGTTCAGTGGTAGAATTTTCGCCTGCCACGCGGGAGGCCCGGGTTTGATTCCCGGCCAATGAATCTCGGAGGAACCTCTCTTGTCGTCACTGTTTGACTGAAATTCACGTAGAGCGGATGTTCCCAGGGTTTGATCCAAAGCAGATGGAAGGAAAATGTGGAACGCTTCACGAATTTGCGTGTCATCCTTGCGCAGGGGCCATGCTAATCTTCTCTGTATCGATCCAATTTTAGTAGGTGTACTGCCGTAGCTAGCACAATCTGTACCTATGTTCGAGACAGTCTTATACGACAACCCGGACGTGGTTGCAGGCCCTCTGGTGTCTTATTGTTCTCTGTCATCAATACGTTTGAGCCAGCACATTTGTGAAACAAAACTGTAAACTAAGAAGTCAATGGACACAGTACTCGCTAGGGTTTGCATACAACTTTTATTCAAACATTTATTTTTTATGCTTATGTACTTGAAAAAGCAGAAATACGGTCTAGAAGAGCGGTGCATTGCATTGTGGGTACAACTTAAAATCGTGCTTTCCTGTCCAGTCATTGGTTCATAGCATAGACCAGCTCCGCCCACATGACGCCGTCCGGGCTGGAAGAATACGAGCAGCACACCAACACAGTCAGTGTACAATAGAACAATAGTTTGTTCCATTTTGTAAACGTGATTTGTGTGTTGGTTAGTGACCCACGGACGGTTTTTATTTCTTCTGTATGCAGCAACGATTGAATGGTTTTGCAGATGGGGAGTGTTTAAAATACATTTTTATCTGTGTCTTTTCTGGTCCTTTTCTCATCCTTTCTGGTTAACCATGGGTTAGATTTTCTTTTTGGTTAACCATGGGTCTTAGATCCGTAGGCTGCGCACCATTGACTGAAGCCTCAGAGGGGGTGTTTAAGGCTGGTTATGGGCTTAAGGGTGGACCGGTGCTTAAGTGTGATATTTTCTAGGGGGGCGTGTCCCCTGGAAGGGGGTCCCAGGCCAGGGAGAGCCCCGGGGAAGGTGCACTTTGGTGGGGGTGCACTGTGAGTTGGTGTGGGTGTCCCCTGGAGTGTGTCCCAGGCTAGCTAGAGGGGGAGGTCCCCGGGGAAGGTGCACTCTGGTGGGGGACTGTCAGCCAGCTCTGGGGGGTGGGTATTAAGGTTTTCTATTCTAACCACTGCAGGCTGCACTTGAACTGGCTGAATTGTGCTGAGCGCTGCGGGCAGCAGGGGCCCGCTAGGAGGCAGAGACAAAATGCTTGCAGCACCTGGTATTCCCAGGCGGTCTCCCATCCAAGCACTAACCAGGCCCGACACTGCTTAGTTTCCGAGATCGGACAAGTTCGGGCGTGCTCAGTGTGGTATGGCCGTAGGCAATTGCTACCAGTGAAAGTCAGCTAAATGAAGCTCAGGTGTTTGGAGGCAGTGCTGGGGGCTGCCCTGGGTGTGTGTGTGACCCTTGGTGGTGCATTGAATTGCAGGCAGGCTTCTTGGGCTTAGCTGGGGAGCTGTGTGTGCCTCTGGGGCTTGCAGTGACTTAATACTATACACAGGGCAGTCCTGGGAGCTCTGTGTGTGTCTGGGGGACCCTCAGTGACCTTCAACAGCAGGTAGGCTTTTGTGTGCATTGGTGGTTCAGTGGTAGAATTCTCGCCTGCCACGCGGGAGGCCCGGGTTCGATTCCCGGCCAATGCAGATGGCTCTCCTTTTGGTCCTTCGTCGGCTCAGACCAAGACCGAAGCTATATATAAAAAAAAAAAAAAAAGATCAAGCTTCTCCCCGTCGGGGAATTGAACCCCGGTCTCCCGCGTGACAGGCGGGGATACTATCCACTATACTAACGAGGATGAGTGTGTCTTAACCTGGCTGCTCTTGTACTGTATTCCCTTGTCACTTAAAGTGGTCGGACTCCTGGTCTGGATGGGCTGCCTATAGAGTTCTATAAAGCCAAGGACTTGTTGTGCGTGCATTGGTGGTTCAGTGGTAGAATTTTCGCCTGCCACGCGGGAGGCCCGGGTTTGATTCCCGGCCAATGAATCTCGGAGGAACCTCTCTTGTCGTCACTGTTTGACTGAAATTCACGTAGAGCGGATGTTCCCAGGGTTTGATCCAAAGCAGATGGAAGGAAAATGTGGAACGCTTCACGAATTTGCGTGTCATCCTTGCGCAGGGGCCATGCTAATCTTCTCTGTATCGATCCAATTTTAGTAGGTGTACTGCCGTAGCTAGCACAATCTGTACCTATGTTCGAGACAGTCTTATACGACAACCCGGACGTGGTTGCAGGCCCTCTGGTGTCTTATTGTTCTCTGTCATCAATACGTTTGAGCCAGCACATTTGTGAAACAAAACTGTAAACTAAGAAGTCAATGGACACAGTACTCGCTAGGGTTTGCATACAACTTTTATTCAAACATTTATTTTTTATGCTTATGTACTTGAAAAAGCAGAAATACGGTCTAGAAGAGCGGTGCATTGCATTGTGGGTACAACTTAAAATCGTGCTTTCCTGTCCAGTCATTGGTTCATAGCATAGACCAGCTCCGCCCACATGACGCCGTCCGGGCTGGAAGAATACGAGCAGCACACCAACACAGTCAGTGTACAATAGAACAATAGTTTGTTCCATTTTGTAAACGTGATTTGTGTGTTGGTTAGTGACCCACGGACGGTTTTTATTTCTTCTGTATGCAGCAACGATTGAATGGTTTTGCAGATGGGGAGTGTTTAAAATACATTTTTATCTGTGTCTTTTCTGGTCCTTTTCTCATCCTTTCTGGTTAACCATGGGTTAGATTTTCTTTTTGGTTAACCATGGGTCTTAGATCCGTAGGCTGCGCACCATTGACTGAAGCCTCAGAGGGGGTGTTTAAGGCTGGTTATGGGCTTAAGGGTGGACCGGTGCTTAAGTGTGATATTTTCTAGGGGGGCGTGTCCCCTGGAAGGGGGTCCCAGGCCAGGGAGAGCCCCGGGGAAGGTGCACTTTGGTGGGGGTGCACTGTGAGTTGGTGTGGGTGTCCCCTGGAGTGTGTCCCAGGCTAGCTAGAGGGGGAGGTCCCCGGGGAAGGTGCACTCTGGTGGGGGACTGTCAGCCAGCTCTGGGGGGTGGGTATTAAGGTTTTCTATTCTAACCACTGCAGGCTGCACTTGAACTGGCTGAATTGTGCTGAGCGCTGCGGGCAGCAGGGGCCCGCTAGGAGGCAGAGACAAAATGCTTGCAGCACCTGGTATTCCCAGGCGGTCTCCCATCCAAGCACTAACCAGGCCCGACACTGCTTAGTTTCCGAGATCGGACAAGTTCGGGCGTGCTCAGTGTGGTATGGCCGTAGGCAATTGCTACCAGTGAAAGTCAGCTAAATGAAGCTCAGGTGTTTGGAGGCAGTGCTGGGGGCTGCCCTGGGTGTGTGTGTGACCCTTGGTGGTGCATTGAATTGCAGGCAGGCTTCTTGGGCTTAGCTGGGGAGCTGTGTGTGCCTCTGGGGCTTGCAGTGACTTAATACTATACACAGGGCAGTCCTGGGAGCTCTGTGTGTGTCTGGGGGACCCTCAGTGACCTTCAACAGCAGGTAGGCTTTTGTGTGCATTGGTGGTTCAGTGGTAGAATTCTCGCCTGCCACGCGGGAGGCCCGGGTTCGATTCCCGGCCAATGCAGATGGCTCTCCTTTTGGTCCTTCGTCGGCTCAGACCAAGACCGAAGCTATATATAAAAAAAAAAAAAAAAGATCAAGCTTCTCCCCGTCGGGGAATTGAACCCCGGTCTCCCGCGTGACAGGCGGGGATACTATCCACTATACTAACGAGGATGAGTGTGTCTTAACCTGGCTGCTCTTGTACTGTATTCCCTTGTCACTTAAAGTGGTCGGACTCCTGGTCTGGATGGGCTGCCTATAGAGTTCTATAAAGCCAAGGACTTGTTGTGCGTGCATTGGTGGTTCAGTGGTAGAATTTTCGCCTGCCACGCGGGAGGCCCGGGTTTGATTCCCGGCCAATGAATCTCGGAGGAACCTCTCTTGTCGTCACTGTTTGACTGAAATTCACGTAGAGCGGATGTTCCCAGGGTTTGATCCAAAGCAGATGGAAGGAAAATGTGGAACGCTTCACGAATTTGCGTGTCATCCTTGCGCAGGGGCCATGCTAATCTTCTCTGTATCGATCCAATTTTAGTAGGTGTACTGCCGTAGCTAGCACAATCTGTACCTATGTTCGAGACAGTCTTATACGACAACCCGGACGTGGTTGCAGGCCCTCTGGTGTCTTATTGTTCTCTGTCATCAATACGTTTGAGCCAGCACATTTGTGAAACAAAACTGTAAACTAAGAAGTCAATGGACACAGTACTCGCTAGGGTTTGCATACAACTTTTATTCAAACATTTATTTTTTATGCTTATGTACTTGAAAAAGCAGAAATACGGTCTAGAAGAGCGGTGCATTGCATTGTGGGTACAACTTAAAATCGTGCTTTCCTGTCCAGTCATTGGTTCATAGCATAGACCAGCTCCGCCCACATGACGCCGTCCGGGCTGGAAGAATACGAGCAGCACACCAACACAGTCAGTGTACAATAGAACAATAGTTTGTTCCATTTTGTAAACGTGATTTGTGTGTTGGTTAGTGACCCACGGACGGTTTTTATTTCTTCTGTATGCAGCAACGATTGAATGGTTTTGCAGATGGGGAGTGTTTAAAATACATTTTTATCTGTGTCTTTTCTGGTCCTTTTCTCATCCTTTCTGGTTAACCATGGGTTAGATTTTCTTTTTGGTTAACCATGGGTCTTAGATCCGTAGGCTGCGCACCATTGACTGAAGCCTCAGAGGGGGTGTTTAAGGCTGGTTATGGGCTTAAGGGTGGACCGGTGCTTAAGTGTGATATTTTCTAGGGGGGCGTGTCCCCTGGAAGGGGGTCCCAGGCCAGGGAGAGCCCCGGGGAAGGTGCACTTTGGTGGGGGTGCACTGTGAGTTGGTGTGGGTGTCCCCTGGAGTGTGTCCCAGGCTAGCTAGAGGGGGAGGTCCCCGGGGAAGGTGCACTCTGGTGGGGGACTGTCAGCCAGCTCTGGGGGGTGGGTATTAAGGTTTTCTATTCTAACCACTGCAGGCTGCACTTGAACTGGCTGAATTGTGCTGAGCGCTGCGGGCAGCAGGGGCCCGCTAGGAGGCAGAGACAAAATGCTTGCAGCACCTGGTATTCCCAGGCGGTCTCCCATCCAAGCACTAACCAGGCCCGACACTGCTTAGTTTCCGAGATCGGACAAGTTCGGGCGTGCTCAGTGTGGTATGGCCGTAGGCAATTGCTACCAGTGAAAGTCAGCTAAATGAAGCTCAGGTGTTTGGAGGCAGTGCTGGGGGCTGCCCTGGGTGTGTGTGTGACCCTTGGTGGTGCATTGAATTGCAGGCAGGCTTCTTGGGCTTAGCTGGGGAGCTGTGTGTGCCTCTGGGGCTTGCAGTGACTTAATACTATACACAGGGCAGTCCTGGGAGCTCTGTGTGTGTCTGGGGGACCCTCAGTGACCTTCAACAGCAGGTAGGCTTTTGTGTGCATTGGTGGTTCAGTGGTAGAATTCTCGCCTGCCACGCGGGAGGCCCGGGTTCGATTCCCGGCCAATGCAGATGGCTCTCCTTTTGGTCCTTCGTCGGCTCAGACCAAGACCGAAGCTATATATAAAAAAAAAAAAAAAAGATCAAGCTTCTCCCCGTCGGGGAATTGAACCCCGGTCTCCCGCGTGACAGGCGGGGATACTATCCACTATACTAACGAGGATGAGTGTGTCTTAACCTGGCTGCTCTTGTACTGTATTCCCTTGTCACTTAAAGTGGTCGGACTCCTGGTCTGGATGGGCTGCCTATAGAGTTCTATAAAGCCAAGGACTTGTTGTGCGTGCATTGGTGGTTCAGTGGTAGAATTTTCGCCTGCCACGCGGGAGGCCCGGGTTTGATTCCCGGCCAATGAATCTCGGAGGAACCTCTCTTGTCGTCACTGTTTGACTGAAATTCACGTAGAGCGGATGTTCCCAGGGTTTGATCCAAAGCAGATGGAAGGAAAATGTGGAACGCTTCACGAATTTGCGTGTCATCCTTGCGCAGGGGCCATGCTAATCTTCTCTGTATCGATCCAATTTTAGTAGGTGTACTGCCGTAGCTAGCACAATCTGTACCTATGTTCGAGACAGTCTTATACGACAACCCGGACGTGGTTGCAGGCCCTCTGGTGTCTTATTGTTCTCTGTCATCAATACGTTTGAGCCAGCACATTTGTGAAACAAAACTGTAAACTAAGAAGTCAATGGACACAGTACTCGCTAGGGTTTGCATACAACTTTTATTCAAACATTTATTTTTTATGCTTATGTACTTGAAAAAGCAGAAATACGGTCTAGAAGAGCGGTGCATTGCATTGTGGGTACAACTTAAAATCGTGCTTTCCTGTCCAGTCATTGGTTCATAGCATAGACCAGCTCCGCCCACATGACGCCGTCCGGGCTGGAAGAATACGAGCAGCACACCAACACAGTCAGTGTACAATAGAACAATAGTTTGTTCCATTTTGTAAACGTGATTTGTGTGTTGGTTAGTGACCCACGGACGGTTTTTATTTCTTCTGTATGCAGCAACGATTGAATGGTTTTGCAGATGGGGAGTGTTTAAAATACATTTTTATCTGTGTCTTTTCTGGTCCTTTTCTCATCCTTTCTGGTTAACCATGGGTTAGATTTTCTTTTTGGTTAACCATGGGTCTTAGATCCGTAGGCTGCGCACCATTGACTGAAGCCTCAGAGGGGGTGTTTAAGGCTGGTTATGGGCTTAAGGGTGGACCGGTGCTTAAGTGTGATATTTTCTAGGGGGGCGTGTCCCCTGGAAGGGGGTCCCAGGCCAGGGAGAGCCCCGGGGAAGGTGCACTTTGGTGGGGGTGCACTGTGAGTTGGTGTGGGTGTCCCCTGGAGTGTGTCCCAGGCTAGCTAGAGGGGGAGGTCCCCGGGGAAGGTGCACTCTGGTGGGGGACTGTCAGCCAGCTCTGGGGGGTGGGTATTAAGGTTTTCTATTCTAACCACTGCAGGCTGCACTTGAACTGGCTGAATTGTGCTGAGCGCTGCGGGCAGCAGGGGCCCGCTAGGAGGCAGAGACAAAATGCTTGCAGCACCTGGTATTCCCAGGCGGTCTCCCATCCAAGCACTAACCAGGCCCGACACTGCTTAGTTTCCGAGATCGGACAAGTTCGGGCGTGCTCAGTGTGGTATGGCCGTAGGCAATTGCTACCAGTGAAAGTCAGCTAAATGAAGCTCAGGTGTTTGGAGGCAGTGCTGGGGGCTGCCCTGGGTGTGTGTGTGACCCTTGGTGGTGCATTGAATTGCAGGCAGGCTTCTTGGGCTTAGCTGGGGAGCTGTGTGTGCCTCTGGGGCTTGCAGTGACTTAATACTATACACAGGGCAGTCCTGGGAGCTCTGTGTGTGTCTGGGGGACCCTCAGTGACCTTCAACAGCAGGTAGGCTTTTGTGTGCATTGGTGGTTCAGTGGTAGAATTCTCGCCTGCCACGCGGGGGCCAGTCGAGAATACTGGACGAGTCCAGCAAGCCAATAGGATCGAAGCATTCTCTCCGGGTCCGTTCATTTATTTATTTATTTCCGATTCCCCAAAAGAACGGGTTCGTATCCCGATCGAGTTGTTATTGAATGTGATATTTTTGAGTAAAAAGCATTGAAAATACGTGGAGATTAACAATTAATTACGTTTTTGTAAGTAAAAATATATATTTTTGCCGTTTATAGAATGTAAATGCTACAACATTGAATATGGTGAAATACTACTTCAACATATTTCCAGTGTCTTTGTGGAGATCTTATAATGTTTTTTTTTTAATGTCTTCACGTGATTGTAACAGTGTGTTTAATTATCATTAAAATCCTCCATTCTTATGACTCAGAACGTTTTGTCTTTGTGGAAATCTTTTAATGTTTTTTCTAGTTCTTCACTTGTTTGTAACAGTGTGCTTAATTATCATTAAAATCCTCCTTTCTTATGACTCAGAACCTATTGTTGTAGATGGTGTAATTAAGCTGAGATATAGATATATACATACTATAATATTGTTTTTATTTAAGCAGGACAAAAAGGCAGTGTGCAATATTTCAAAGCAAGTTACAGTTTTATTTATGAACATGTGAAATAATGTATATATGACAAATGAAATAATTGGACTGTAAGTTTTAGAAATAATATGGATAATTTAAGACAACAATTAGATATGACAATGACACAGTACATACATAGGGAGGGGGAGTATATAGTGATAGATACAGTGCTGGTTAATATGACAAGTAGAAAACTGGTGTTTCTGGTCATGCATTAATGTTAAAGTAAGTAAAACAATTAAGTAAAAGAAAAAAAAGAAAGAAAAAACTTTACAGCTATATTCAGCTCAACAGAAGTGGATCCATCAGTTTCAAATTCAGACTTGGGCTGTCCACAGGCAAGACAGGTCTTTGTCCATCTTCTCTTCTGTTCTGGCTGGTGCTGCTGCTTCTCCTAGATGCCTCCCACAATTTTCTGGAGTCTTCTGTCAGAGGTGTGGACAGAGCCACTGTACTGCCCCTGTCAGCCCTGGGCCTGGAACAATTCAGTGGCCATCCACTCTCTTCTTGGCACTGCCAAACTCTTTACACCTGGTAAGGCTGGAGCCTAGGGGACAGTAAAATAAACCAGTTATTATTTTTATGTGACTGAAATGAACACATTTGATTAGCAGGCACGCAGACACACGCAGGCAGGCACACACACACAGACGCACACATCCACACAGACGGACGCACGCATACACACAGGCATACGCAGGCAGGCAGACACGCACAGATTCAGGCAGACACACACACAGACGCACACAGCGACCGTACGCACGCATACACACAGGCATACGCAGGCAGGCAGGCACAGATTCAGGCAGATACATACAAACAACATGCACCCATGCACGGACAGACGTACACACGCACACACAGACAGACGTACACACGCACACACAGACAGACGTACACACGCAGGCAGGCACAGACGCACGCACGCACACACAGAGGTACGCAGGCAGGCAGGCATGCACAGACACAGGCAAGCACACACAGACGCACGCTCACACACACACACACACAGAGAGGTACACAGGCAGGCAGGCACACACAGAAGCACGCACGCAGGCACGCACAGACGTAGGCAGGCACACACAGACGCACGCACACACACACACACAGAGAGGTAGGCAGGCAGGCACACACAGAAGCACGCACGCAGGCAGGCAAGCAGGCAGGCACGCGGGCAGACGTAGGCGGGCCGGCACGTACAGACATACGCACTCACAGACGCACGCACGCGCACACACACTCACACAGATGTACGCACCCAGGCAGGCAGGCACACACAGACGCAGGCAGGCACACACAGACGCAGGCAGGCACACACAGACGCATGCATGCACACACGCACAGACGTACGCACGCAGGCACGCACACACAGTGTTTTAAGTAGATACTCGTACTTCTACTCAGAAGAAGTGCTGTGCGTGCAGGCATGAGTGTGTGTGTGTCCTAGCGTGTGTTTCCACATCTGTTTTCTGCGCGCCATGTTGTGCAACCCACACATGATGACTGGAGAGAGCTGAGGGGAGATAGGAGGGAGAATAGGCTTCACACACACCACAGGGAGATACTCCTATCTAAACACACACACCATCTCACAGCGTACACACACACACACACACACACACACACACACAGAGGTTTTACTCACACTCTGTTCCCTCAGCTTGTCATACAGCAGGTCCTGGCGTTTATTGGCGACATCCAGCTTTCTCTTGGTTTGCTGAAACAGAGGAAGGAGATGAGAGCAGGAAGGAGGTCAGATACTCAACTGAACAGCCACCAAACACTCTCTCTTCTGTAGTGGACGGAGAAGGAAAGTCTAACCAAACCAAACACTATCTGGTCTACAACAAGTGGACTGTGTGTGAGAATGAGTGAGAAAGAGAGTTTGTGTGTGTGACCGTGTGCGTGTGTGTGTGTGTGTGTGTGTGTGTGTGTGTGTGTGTGTGTGTGTGTGTGTGTGTGTGTCCTGGCGTGTTTGTGAGTGTAACTAAGTGTATGTGTGCGTGCGTGCGTCTGTGTGTTCTTTCACATTCTGTGAGCCTGGGCAGAAGAAGTGCCGTGTGTGTGTGTGTGTGTGTGTGTGTGTGTGTGTGTGAGAGAGAGAGAGCAAGATGGGAGAAGGAAGAGAGGGGGGCAGGAGAGGTGTTGCATAGATCAAAGACTGAGGGGAAATTAAATTACATTTGATTAACACTGTAGACAGACTTCAGTTGATTGTTTGAAAGTCTACTGTGGTTCTAGTATAGTATTTACAACGTAATTTGTACATTAAATGTATGTTATATTGTATATTGTAAAAGAGAGCTCGTATCAATCCCTTAGTAGTCCAGCTGTCAGTTAGTGCAATGCATTAAGCCAATAGCTCTTACCAAGCCAGTGATTCTGACGAGTTATCAACACATTACAAGTCAAATCCATGGTGTAAGGATGAGTTAACATCAGAACATGAAAACCGTACACATAAATATAAAACACAATCATGTTCATGCATTATTACGTTATTTAAACACAAGCCTATAGCGTCAATCTCTTAGCAAGCTAGCAATGCTGAGGTATAGGTAGCTAACTTATCAACACAACATTACAACCCTGTCAGAAACGAACTGACAAGACTATTTAACGTCAGGACATGAAAGCTGTACACATGACTTTATAAAACGATCATGTCCATTAATACTTTGACGTGTTATTTCACCACAAATCTTCTGCGTTACCCTGCGACTGCGAGTGATGCTAGGCAACTGCTGACACGACATTACTGTCAATACCGCGCTGACGAATATATAAAATTAACCAACAACCTAAAAACCACACACAATATCAAGAAATAGCATGATGTTCATTCATTATTTAGCCCATAATTACCCCAAACTTAATTCCGGGCAGTTCTATCGCATCAACCAAGCGAATTAGCAGCGAACTAATGTTATCACAAAGCAGTCTAACTTTTATGAAAATAAAGCAACGTGTCTTACCTTTGACGAATGAAAATGAACACTGAAGTGAATAAACGCGAAAATGTAGCGATGATCTGGTCACTTGTACCGTCTTTTGTGATATCTGGCGATTCTCCGGTGACTTGTCTATGACCGTCTCCCGCTAGAGGTTTGCCTGAAGTCAAAACTAAATTTGAGGACCGCGGGTCTATAGAAAAAGTCGGAACAGCGCCACAACCGGAAGAGTGGCCAAAAGAATATTACATTCACACTGCACTATCATTGAAATGCATGTTAAAAGGCGTTTAGGTCGGTTTAGGTAAACTTTTCTCGACGGCCGCGCGGGAGGCCCGGGTTCGATTCCCGGCCAATGCAACCGTCCTTTTGAAAGTTCTTATTCCTTGCCTCCGCCTCACCGAGACCTAGTGTCAATTGTTTTGATTACAAGAAACCATAAATACTGTTTGTTGTCATAAATGTGGACAGGAGATGGCGTAGGTCGGTAGGTAAGGAATATGATCTATCAAAAGGATTGTTGCATTGGCCGGGAATCGAACTTGGGACTCCTGCGTGGCAGGCGATAATTCGCCACCTTGGATGTAATATATTTTTGGTGGCACTACGACTTCATGGCGCTGTTCCAATGCTTAGTCTCTGTCTCAATCAAAACAATTTATGTGACACGCTTTCAGAAAGGCAAAATACAATGTACAGAAATTGGTGAGTCTGCTCTGACCACTGATTTTATTAACCACCATAATGTGTTACTGTGCATATTAAACGTAGGCTTTGCGGCTAGGATAAAAGTGGCTAGCTGGAGCTTGATTACTGTCACTATTAAGCGTGCTCCTGTCCTCTCCGGGTTTTCAGTTATCTGCAACACCGTTTAAGCGCCACCAACAGGCGTGGGGGATGAACTACAGCGTATTCAATCTGATCGGCGGGGTTCACATGTGCACGCAAATTTGTCTTTACCCGGCTCCATCTGCACACAATTAAAGATTTGAGCCGTGTGAAAAATGAAGAACCCGGATTCACAGAATCTAGACACCGTGTGCACTGGGCCTAAATGAACTGGAAGCACTGAAAATCATCACTATAACTTACTGTCAAAAGGTATCAGATAGTAAACACCAAAGTATGCGGCATAGTTTGATTTCTCTTCATTTACTCTCCACTTCCTCTGTGGCTATGCTTTTTAAAATGAAATTGCTGCATTGCTTTAAACTTGTAAGTCTAAGATGTAACAATAAGGGTGCTTTTGAGGAGAGTATGTGGTAGGTATAAACAGTTTTAACCAAGTTATTGCATACTGTTAAATTTGAAGAGGGTCATAATTATTTAATGGTTCCTGATGCCAAAAATGATAAGGGGTTTATCCTGGTGGCATTCACATTTTACAACCACCCTCGTTTTGGGGTAGCTGACCAACAGATCAACTACAAAGGGAGGGTGGGTGTCAAAGCAATGAATCACTCAAATGTAGGTAAGAACAGTAGAATGTTGGGAAATGTTTTTGGTCAATGATGCAAATCCCTAGCTTTGCATCATTACCTTAATTCATTCTGAAGTAGCCTCACAATCTTTGAACTCTGCATAGCACACGTCCTGCAAGCTGCGGAGCGCAACTGCCACAGAGTTACTCAAAGTCTGAGCAGCCAGGGAGACCTTGATTGAGTTTATAAGGAGAAATAAAGAGGACATTAGAGCTACAAGATACAAACATCATCAAAGTGCGGCCCTCTATACATAAATCATCATGCAAAACATACCTTCATCCTCTGATTAGCAAAGGTCACATGCTTATCTGTGACTGTTGGCAGCATAGTCCACTTTTCTTTTGGACATTGTTCAGCTTAACTATGTAATTCCCATTGATACTCCCAGATATGCTTTTAATTGGGCTGTATGCCTCCAGAATCAGATTTATTTTTTCACTGCACACATCAACTGTAAATCACCATAGTCTGCAAAATTATGTAAATACAATCAAAATGTATAAAAATCAGTCAACAAGAGCCTATATGTAATAATGAGCATGTACCTACAACATATTGCGTGTCAGCTTTAGCATGTGGCAAGCATCCATCATAACAAAAACATTGTCATGGGTTACCGGATGTGGGAAATGGGTCTTCAAGGGTTCACATTTTTTCAATACATATGTGACATGTTTGTGTTTTTCATTAGCTACAAAGTTTTAGATAATATGGATTATATTGCGATTATATTGATAACATTATACATCATGTTTATAGGCTAAAATGTTTGCTGTTATGCCAAACATACTGTAATAATAAATAATAATCTGTGCATGTTCCCCAAAAGAATAAAAGTGTCAATCAGTTGAAAATGTAAACATTTCTATACCACTAGATAGAGGGAATGAAAATAACATGGCCATATATATAATTAATATGAGATTTCAAATAGGCCTAAATATAACTATGTCAGTCATTAGGTCAGTCTCTATAGTGATTCAAAGTTTGCCCTATCATCCGATTTTAGTATCTTTAATATTTCAAATTTCAATAGCACCACCTCCGATCTGAGACACCTGTTAACAGTTAAATACATATAAATAAATGTAGTCTGCTATGGTACTTTATACTTAATGTGTTGTGATTTAGTATTCCTGGTGGTGATTGTAAGGTTGAGTATATCGACTGAGAGATCATTCTTTCATGAGCAGAGCATGACACTGAATTGAAGTGTGATAGTAGGCAATTTGTTTTTTTATTCATTTGGTGACACAGAAATGGTTGAGGTATCATCCCTTTCCCATGGTTTTAACCTTCGTGACATTTGTGAGACTGTTGGTGTTTGCTGGCACGGCGTAATATCCAGTGTCTGAATCCCTGGGACTTCTTCGCCTTCTTGAATCAGACGGAAAACTTCTGCAAATGACAGACTGTCACTTCGCTCGCTTTGACAGGAGTCCGCAGAATCAAAAAGTACTTGTTCGCAGTCAGACTGCTCCATGGGTTTAGTGTCATGGTTTATGGCCTCCAAATGACGGGATTCCACGCAATCTGGTAGGCTTTCTTTGGAACCTAGACAGAGACTCCATTGTCTGAAACCCTCCAAGTCAACTGGCTCGACGAATCTGGGTTGAGGAAAAAACAACAACAAAAAAAGACATTCAAACGACAGAAGCCAAATTCCAGTCACCACATGAAATACATAAGAAACAGATTTGTACGCTATCTGAAGACTTACCATACCTGTTATAATAAAAGATTTTAAGCTTTAATATATTTTCTGTTGCTCTGCTCCCTGCTTGGATATTTCTTAAACCTTCTTGAAAACGGGCATTACCCTCGAAGTCATAAGAATTGAATCGGTCGTAGGCAGACTCCATTGAACTTGAGCTTTTTAGCTGTTGCTGCTGAGATGGTCTAACGCTTACAACGCCTCGGGTGGACACTCTGTTTTCTCCATTCCTTGTGGTTACAGTAAAAGAGTTGTAAAATACAACACAGCAACTATGGTTTGAAATGTCTAGTACAGACCAGAGCGATGGTACAGACCAAACAGAAACATATCCGCATCCGCCTACGTCAGACACACAAAATATCTGGACAGAAAATATTGTTGTGCCCCCTTGCGAACAAACGATGCAGTGGATCCTAGCAAAATGACTTAATCTGTAGACTTTTATTTACTAACCTATCACTTATAAGAACAATAAAGCTACGATTATATATTGTTCACAAATATTGTCTGTCAATTGTAGGCTACTACTGTTAAGCACACAAAAATGAACTGTTCATTCGTGAATGCTGTAAGGGCCTTTTGCGTTTAGTTATAGTTATTCATTTAAGACGGCTTAGTATCACCCTGCTTATGCCTCAGAAAACCAGTTACCAGAAGTAATTAAATTCCGTTCAAGAACAGAAAAATATGGAACTTGTAGAGCGAGTCAATCTGCAGTCAGGCTTATCTTCTGTTTTAAAGAATAACGGACTTCATTATAGACCATGCTGCTATAGTGACTTGTTTATTTATCATTCATTTGAACAACACAGAAAACATCCAGAAATGAATCCACGCATGCAACTCGCACAATTACAGGAAATATCGCGAGACGTCGCAGTCTCCCTCACTACGTAATGTGCCGTGCTGCTTATGGCGGCGCTGGTGACAGTGCTGAAAGCTGTTGGGGTGAGTTTTTGGTCATTTAATGGTTATAAATGTCGTTTCATATGTATTCCTAGGAAAGATTACTGTCAATTTGTCAATTATTTCTGTCTGTTTTAATGCGACAATGTGAAAATAACTTAATTTACCCAAGACGCGGAGGCCTGGGTGGGGGCAGTGTTTCCAGTGTTTCAT
This sequence comes from Sprattus sprattus, assembly GCF_963457725.1. Lineage (NCBI taxonomy): Eukaryota > Metazoa > Chordata > Actinopteri > Clupeiformes > Clupeidae > Sprattus > Sprattus sprattus. The sequence goes on along the minus strand of NW_027666725.1, from coordinate 21,258 downwards.
TTCCCATCATAAATCAAGGCAATTGTATTAGATTTAGCCAGAGATTGTCAGTCGGTTTCGTCAAAAATAATTCTTATTTTCCCGGACATCTGAAGGACAACGTCGAACCGAACTGACTTCGTGGTCGAGACACGTTAGCTATCATGTTAGCTTAGCTTTTCTCTCTACGCTGTCTAGCATGTGAGCATAACTCTGATTGCTAGCAGGCTAAGTTAGCTCTTTAACCGGAGGTTTGAACCCCCTTTTTTGATTTCCTTTGTTGTTTGTGGTACGGATAGAGGTTTGAAATATTTGATGTGTAACGTTAGGTGTCAGATTCATTAACAAAAGTGGTAGTTAACGGCGTTTTCTTTGCCGTCGTATTCCAACAGAAATTCACACATGACAGTTTGTCACACTTTAATCCCCCGCATTGTAGGTAGCAGGCTAGGTTGGGCGCTAGGGCCCCAGACAACAGTTAGACATCAGCTAGCCTAGCGTGGTAAATCATGGTAAAGAAAATGTAGAGCCCTGGCGTTAACAAAGAGTGGAAACTAGCTAGGCCATGTTTTTTCCACCAGATTTTTAACAGATCAGGGTGGTATAACTTTTAATGTTAGTGATATTATTTGATGTCACTATGTTAATTATCTAACGTTAGGTGCTGCGTATTTTATAGACAGATCACCCGTTATTTGTGGTAACGTTAGCTAACTGTTAGCGAGCTAAAGTTAGTTAAATCGAACTGCTTTGCTCTTGGCTCTATCTGGGTTCACAAAGCCCCATACTGTACAGAGTAACAGTTGACAATTGGTTGCTGGCGGTGTTGAATTGATATTGACAACAAGTTCCGAGTTTGTTTGCACTTGCCTCACGTGTCATCGAAATTTACCAGCAATATGCATTGGCTTTCTATGATGAATCTGGCCATTTTTTACCTGCGTCTGGCGACATGCGAGTTATCTACTGTGAAGGATTTTTTTTTCATCCACTGTCAGCACTAAAAACATCCAATCCCGATTCGGTTCCTGTGGGCGGACTCGGAATGCGGCTGTTTTTTGACTGCGTCACGGGGAACTGGAAAACACGCGCTCTAAGGTTCCAACTCGATGCTGTTAGCTAAACATGTAAACGTAGTGACATCAATTTTTTAAAGTGTACGTTAAGTGTCAACCATATATCGATGCATGTTGTTCGCAAATGATAGTCAAACCTCGAGATTTGAAATTACAAGTTCAGTCTTTTGATGCGTAACGAAAAAGAATCTTTACAAATACCACCCAGACCTTTGCCCCACTTTAACTTGGATCCGGCTTAACATTTACCTTTCCCTTTCCCCGTGTCAACTAACACCACAACCCGAATTTTAAATGGAGCCTGATTTCAAGCAGCAGTTCTGGTCCATTTTCAAATTAAATTGTCAGTAATTTGGGCCTTCCATCAAGACAACCCCTAAATATTGTCAACATAATCTCATTGTGTTCATCCTGATAACTGTCAGCTTATATTCTTCGTAGCATTTATATAATGGAGACATTTGTGGTTTATTAAACCGTTTTAATTATGGAGATAGCTGGGCTTGGTTCTCCTTTAACACTCCATTCCCTGCTTGTGAAATTGACCCCCTTTCCATGGCCTTGTTTTTGAATGCCCATGAGCCTGGTGCTGTTGTGCAGCTATTGCAACACCATCAGGGTGTCATTTAACAGCTTTTTCTCTGAGTCAAATGTCTTCATGCCAGTTAGCAGAAAACAGGATTCATTGTGTGGTTCTATTAAATGAAGTTTACCAATCGCCAAAGATCTCTACACAGGACTGTTGTCGTACACACACACATTTAGTAAACAGCAAGCAGAGGGTGAGTGGTATATCAACAAGACGAAATTAAACAGTGGTCAGCAGCGAGCGGCAGGCCTCCATAAATACCCTCTCACGCTGGCTGGTATGCACATCTACTTGTTGATCTGTGGCCTAGCAGGGAGCATCCAGGCAGCTGGCCCTGCAAAACAGGGGCCTGTGCTCAAGCAAAAGGGGGCAGCTGTGCGCACTTTATTTTTAGGTGGGGGATTGTGGGTGAAGAACACAAGGGTTCTGTTCACACAATGGATGTTTTAATTTTGCTGTGAAGGACCTGTGGGAGTTGTGTTATTATTAGTTTGTGCCTCATATTTCATGTTCTTTTCTGTATGTACTTATTAACCTCAATGTCTGTGATTTCTAGTACTAGATAAGCTTGTGTAAGGTTGTCAGCTAATGCCTTTTTTTATTATTATTTCTTCCCTTTACAGTATGAAGTGAAACGGAACTGATTTTTGTACCACCTGAAACTGCTACTTCAAGTTCAGATCACACCGAAGTAACAATTAAAGGAAAAAACATCCCAAAAGTTAGCAAACCAACTCAGACGACCAAGGATAAGAACTTCACTTCACAACGGAAACGGGGAAAAAAACGAAGAAACCAGACAAAGTAACCAAAGATCTGTGACTAGAGAAGCCCCACAGAAACGAGAAGTTTAAGAAGACTACGAAGACAAAAAAAAAAAGAAAATAAATCCCGACAACGAACCTAAGCCACAGACAACAACCAACAAAAGCAAAATGCAAAGACTATACTAGATCTGAGACAAGAAGTTTGTGCCTACTCAACAGCTTTGACAAAGCACACGTCCCAACGCTGCCCCAAGCCCTTCTCATCCTCACCGTACCTCTGTCTCATCCAGAGAGCGGAGAGGGCTGCTGTCTGCTCGTTTTATCTTTCAGTTACCTCCTCTTTGTCCCTTCCTCATCTGCTCTCTCTCTCTCCTCTAGATCTGTTCATTTTTCTGTGGGAAGCTAGCTGCTGTCCCCACGTTTTGGCCTTTTATATATATTTTTTTTCTTTTTAATTCCTCCGCTTCTGAATTTTTTTTGTGTCTCTTTTTTTCGTGTCTTGTTTTTGCAACCCTTATTTGAACACGTGCCAGAAAACTTGACATAAGTGAGTGTGTGTGTGTGTGTGCACGCGTGTTTGAACAGAAACTCTGCAATAGCAGTGCCACGGTCGGTGTCCAAGACAGAACAACACAACAAGACCTCTACTCAAGGTATGTGTCCCTCCGTTTCCATTTCACCATCATTAGTCCTGCCAGCTGATGTGAGTGAGTGGACCATATGAGTCATTACTGACATCCTTCAAGCTTGTGTTCATTTGTTAAACAAAGTGCTGGAGTTCTGGACTCCAGTATGGTTCATTTAAATGCCCTCCCGCCTGGCACATGCAAGCCAACCTTTCTGTGACCTGAAGGTTTATTTTAATTTTTTTTTTTAATTTTTGCCAATTTAACGGGTTCCCGCCCTCATCTCAGGAGTATTCTAAAGTACCCCTTTGAATACTCCACCTCTAACCCTAGCACAATGTCACCAGTGCCCGATGATCGGTTGCAAATGTGATGCAAGAAGGATAAGAATTAATTAATCCTGTACAAGGAACCTTCAGATAGTAAGGTAGAAAGATTTGGACAGGCTGGTTATGTTACATGGAAGCGAAATTCAGTACATCCACTGGTCAGGCTTTCTCAAAAACGACTCTTTTCAAAGGAGTCCCATGTTCTGAACAGTCACCTTCCCATATGTGCATGGCCAGTGTCTGATTATGAATGCCAAGCAAAACAATAAAGTAACAAGACTGTGACTCAAAACAAAATCATATTGCACATGATGTTCCAGGGCATGACCTTGTGAGATTGCCGACCTAGATTCCTTGAGTATTGCTCGAGTAGACATACTCAAAACAAGATATAAAGTGCAAACACATTCTGTTTAAACCAGTAAATGTCCTCCTCACCAGGGCTGATCAAGGGGGAACCCTGTTTTATGTTTTAATTGCATTTTTCAAAGGTGGTCACAGTTGTTGATTTAATGACAGACCCACTGATTATATAAATGTGGAGCAGTGATATGTGTCTGGATTTTGGTACAAAATATATATACCATAAGTCAATTACGGTGATTGAGTTGGCTTAATGTATGTCAAACATTCAAGTTGGAAATGAACTGAATTAACTGTTAATGCCCAGTCTATAGTAAAGTGCCTCAAGGGGACAGGCATGTCGAACACTGTATGTCAGGGGACAACCACAGATGAATTTGGCTTAAATGTGGGTTGGAAGCATTTACAGGATGGTTGAAGTTTGGATTATTAGGATCAATATAAAATACAGAATGATGACCTACTAAAGTGTACTGCCCTTCCCAAGATGAGGGAATGTTGTGAAGAAATGGTCATGCCTCTCTCTGGTTTGCCAACATTTCTGAAAGTTGTCCCCAGACATTAGTGCTGAGTGTTTCATTTGAAAAAATGATGTGCAGTCAAGATAAAGAGTGATGGGTAATTATTTATTGTTAATTGTCCCATTCTGAGCTTCATAACAGTGTGTTAACTGTAGTCATCTTATACCTCAGAGGAACCCACGGCCCATTCCTGTGACTGTTCCGCTTTGCTCAATGGCTATTCTTGTTGCCTCCCCCTTTCCCCACCCTTTTTATTTGTGACCCCCCTCCTCCCTTTCCCCTTCCCTCTTCACCTTTGCAGAAATCCAGAGGTGTGGCCTTGGCTGGTCAGGTGAAAAAAAAGAAAAACGGAAAAAAAGAAAAACTAACCAATTGAAATTCTAGTGAAAAAAAGAGTGAAAAGTCACATCTTGGCACCCTAAGTGAACAAGCCATCCAGTTAAAAAAAACAAGAGGTGGAGAGGCCTGAAGTTAATGGAACAATATGGGCAGTCCTTGGAAAGGCTTTGTTGAGTTTACCTTGCCTGCGTCTCCGCCCACTGCATTTGTTAGTGCCGACCTGAGCAACTCCCCCGTCGGACTCAGCCTGTCCCCGTATGGCCGATCCGTAAGTTTCACTTCCCACCCGAACCCCCCCCTCCCCACCCTTACCGTCCCCCCTACCTCTCAACCTCCCTACCGTCCTCCCTCCTGCCATCCAACACTCCGTCACTTCTTCCGCCCTCTTCCCTTCCGCTGCTCTTGTCTGGCCTAACCTCTCCATCCCACTGGGCTCAGAGACTGGCCTCGGCTCAGCAGAAAGCTCCGGATTGGAACGGATGTGCTAGGGCAAACAGTAAACAATAACCACACAGTTTATTTTGGTGCCCCGACAAGCATAGAATAGAATGGTAAGAATTTGGGCCGCCTCATATTTGGGGGAGTATGGTAATGATTTTCATGGCTGGGTGTATGTGTGTGTTTATTGCCCATAGTTCATTTAGAGAGGACTATTAGAATGGGTAAAATTTGTAATTAAAAAAAATTGTGTTGGGGAACTTGGACGAAATTTAACTTTAAAGTCTCAAAGCCTCAGGTAGCTCATCAAAAAAATATCCTAGCTTTGTTGTGGTGGAGGCATACAAATTACTAAGACAGGGAGGGTTTTTGTTTTAAATTGATGTAAAAAAAGATTGACGTTCTTGAATTTCAAGAAGGGGTTTTTACTGAGCGCACATGGTCGATGCTGGTCTAGGCCCTTTCACCTTACCACCTCTTCTCTAGTTGGTCCTAGCAGGTGGCCTCTCTCTTGTCCTCAACATTTGTTTTAGTTACACCTAGGGTGTAATTTCAGGAATGTTGTTTTTTTGTTCGTTCTGTCTGTCATTCTTTCTCGATTCCCCATGACCCCCATTAACCCTCTTCTCCATCTTAGCCATCCTTGCAAATGAGAGTGGATCAACCGGCAATTCTTTCACCTCCATCTGAGTAGAGCCTGATCAGTCTGTGTGTCTTTTCTTCTGTGGTTGTATAAGTTGTAGAGGTTACAGAAAGATCAGAAAGACTTTTTTTTTTTTGTTTGTTTGTTATCGCATCACTGTTGTTTGCTACCTCTGGTGGATCAGTAGAATAATGTTGTTGAATTGAAAGCTGGGCGACTAGTTCCTTATAAGTCAGAGGTTGTGGTCATCACCCAAAACTTCCCCTAATGTCACATAGTGGGAATAAAGGATCCACTGCGTGACCTGCTTGATTTTTTTCATTTTGGATGGTAAACCATCCAGTCCTGAGTTACCCCCCTGTGTAAAAGTATAAGGCCCTGTAAAGTGACCGCTTTGCCCCAACTTGACAGTGCCTTTCAGAACTAGCCCCACTCTTGAAGATGGAGCGAGGGTCTTCTGAACCACCCGCATCCCGTTCTACTTCCCATGCCACGGCAGCCCCCGTCACCCCTGCCCCTGCCACGGCAATGCCCACCACCCCCATGCACATCCCCCGCTCTGCCTCTATGTCCTGTCATACCCCCCGGGCAGCAGGGGGCAAAAAGCGTCAGCGGACCCCCGCGTTCCCAAGATCAGTAAGTGGGCATGAGGTCGGAGGTCTGAATTGCCTCCCAGACACACTGAAGAGTGCCCTCTCCTAACAGTTTGGGTTTTGACTGGTTGCTAACCGCATGTGTTCCACCCAAAGATTTGGATCGGTTGAAGGGTAACATTTGTTCTCTTAGCTGGCCAATGGTGTGAAAAGGCATTGTGATTGCAAGGTGTGGTGTTCAATTGGACTTGTGCCCTCTCATGGTAAACTTGATGTTCATTCTTTCTCTCTTGCTGATGTATTTAATTGGACAGGTGTTTTGGTTTTTGCATGTCTCGTTTACCCCCTAATGGAAAACAATTGTTTGGATCGTTTTTTTGCTAACAGTAATATACAGCTCTAACGATAACCCATGCATGTCAAACAATGGATGAATTTGTGGTGAACGCACTAGAACTGCGTGGTGTGGTATGTTTTGTTGGGTGATGGCGGATGAGCTGATTCGACATGAAGACGTATGAAAGGGTAGCCAGCTGTGTTTGCATTGTTTATGACCTGGGGCAGACAGACAGTACTGGAAATCTCTGGTTGGCTCGGCGGATGGGTCAGTCAATCAAGTGTTAACCTTGTTTTGTACGAGCAGATTTTGTGATGCCTTTTTTTTTTTTGTGATTATTTGTTTGTAGTATACTTGGACCATTGTAGGTGCAATACCACAGTGTTGCCCAGGGGAAGATCCTTAACCCTCATTTTATCCGTTAACATTTATGAGAGATCCTCGTTAAATGTTTTTTTCATTTGGTCATATCCACTCATACCGTTGGAACTTCTTAATTTGAAAATTAACTAGTGAACATGCCTCAGCACCTAATGTCCAACATCTCACCATTCTTCCCCCTCCCTTGTTTGAACAGATGAGCTTTGATCCAAGCTTGCTTCACAACAATGGCCACACTGCCTTTGCTAATGGCTCCGGGGTCGGCATCAGGGAGACTGGGGTGGTGGAGAAGCTGTTGACCTCGTACGGCTTCATCCAGTGCTCTGAGCGCCAGGCCCGACTCTTCTTCCACTGCTCCCAATATAACGGCAACTTGCAGGAGCTCAAGATAGGAGGTGAGGGGGCTTGACTGAAGTGGGGTGTGTCTTGTGGTGTTTTGTTTTTGTTTGTTTATTTCATATGAAACATGGAGCATCTTCTTATTGTGATTTTAAATATTTCGTTGTTGTTCAACTAAATGTACTTTGAGTGTGTGATGGGTCAGTCCATGGTTTTGCAAGTCGTAGAGGTAAGGAGTGACATCCATGGCAATTACACTTTAGACATACGTCCTCTTAAAACACTTTGTTTTCTTCCCTTTTGTCTCCCCCCGTCCCTCTTCCAGATGATGTGGAGTTTGAGGTGTCGCTTGACAAGCGCACTGGCAAGCCCATTGCTGTGAAGCTAGTAAAGATCAAGCCTGAGGTGCTGCCCGAGGAGCGCATCTCTGGGCAGGTGGGGCCTGACTTGCACGCCTCTCCCATTACTAAGCTGCATGGTTATATACATCCAGTTAAGGAACACATTTTACTCTTGGTTCTGTTTTATGTGTTTTGTCCTGTCCGTGTTTATATGTATGTGGAGTGCGTGTGTTTGTCTGGTGGGTTTGTTTGGTTGATCGTTCAGGCTCATTGTAAATCTTTTTTTTTTTTTTGTTAAATTTAAAAAAAATAATAATAATTTAATTGACAGATCTAGACAAAAACCCCAAAATTCATATGGCTAATTTATGCGCTCTATATGTGCAGTAACCTGAACAGGCTTTACAATGGGCCAGACTGTCTTGGACCTTTGTTTTTATGTTCTGTCTCACTTGGGGCTTTGCATGGTTTTTTGATTTAAGCAAATTCACATGGCATCAAATTTGGATATCAGTGTGGAGCGTAAGACAATCATATCAAGCTCATCAAGTGGCATTTGTTCATGTTGTGTTGCGTTATCACTTTGTCCTTGTTTGTATTTTTCATATTTTTACTTTTTTACATTAGTCCATGTGCTTCTGTGCGGCCTCTAACCCATTTATTCCTGTGTGGTGGTTTGTGGTCTGTAGGTAGTCTCAGCCATACCCACTCACCTAGATGGCAAGTCCGCACCAGGCCAGCTGCCCACTGGCAGTGTGTGTTATGAGAGGAATGGGGTGAGTGTCCGGGTGAGGATCCAGTGTCCGTGTTATGAATTCACTCGCATGGATGATGACATTACTCCACATAATGTCTCTTGGATTACTTGCACATAGCAAATATTTATTTGTAGATGCATGTTGGGAATTCTGGGGACTTAGATGGTTATTTCATATAATTAGATGATCTTTTACCAGGGAAGTTTCAGAATTTTTCTTTTAATAAACCACAAGCCTGAAGTTTTGGTGCTTATTTGTGTGTGTGCCTGCACCCCATAGGAGGTGTTCTACCTGACATACACACCTGATGATGTGGAGGGAAACATACACCTGGATACTGGAGACAAAGTCAGCTTTTACATGGAGACCAATAAACAGTATGTTTGGGATACATCCACTCAGTCTTTCACCTTTTTGCCTCTAGGATAATCTATCCATTAATTAATCTGTCGATCAGTTTGCCTGTTAATCAATCTGATCCATCATTCAATACTCATTGGGGAAGACCACACTCTGACCCAGCGCGTCTCTGTGTTTGCAGTAATGGTGCAGTCAGCGCTCGTAACATTGTTCTGGTCAAGAAGAAACAAATGAGGTGCCAGGGAGTCGTCTGTGCTACTAAGGTAAAAGTCTTGTTTGCATCCACATTCATGTAGCATTAAATGATGTAGCTGTAGTGCCATGTATTCAACCACCCTGATGGTCACCGCCAAGTACAAAAGATCGCCCAGATGTAAATTGCATTTATTAAAAATATATATAAAAAAACAAACTGCGTACTTGCATAGGTATTCAAACCCCTGAGCTTTTGGATTTCAGAGTAAGGCAGATGATGGATCATTCACACATGATAGAGGTGGCACTTATTTGACCATCGCATTATAATTGGGTGGTTTAAAAAGAGATCTGCCTATGGGTATGAAAACAACTTTGTCTAAAGGTTGTCAGCCAGGTTGTGAAATAACAAGAAATAAAGATCAAGACAAGATCATTCAAATGTATAAGTGAGTGAAAGACTCCTAGAAAATATCTGTTTTGTTGTCCACTTGAACACCCCTTGTTACCCAGATGCTTTGTAGAAAGGTTTGTCCCTCAAACCAAGCATCTGAAATTCGTGCAAGGCTTGTACATTTAAAGTTACAGACTCAACTGCATCCCAGCAAATGATTGGGTGATTAAGGATTCAAAATTCTATAGCTCATGGCGGTGTCAACAAGAATGGTTACTGGTTCGCATGCTGTGGAGCTGCTCTAAGATGCCCAAATTGTATGAAGTGAAGTACTTGGACTCCATCCTCCATACTGCCCCAGGCTCTTTATTCTTTGGCATTCGTCTACCACAGAAGATCCCCAGCTAGGCCTGAGGCAGAAGGGAGTCCTCCTGCTGTTATAATGAGTCAGAAATGACTAATTTAACAGTGGAGGCAGGACCAAGCCCCCTCACTTGAGGAATGGCAGATATTGTTGAGCAGGTTCGCCACGTATAAAATAACTTTTACAGGCTAGCAGAAGGTTGACTACCTGCATAATTGGTTGAAATTTTTAGATTATGGAAATACCTCACCAAAGTTACGTCATGTCTGGATGCTCAAGCACCACTCCAACAGCCCTTAATATTTTTTCTTTTTGTTTGGCTGTTTTGTATTTCATCATTGCCATCCCATCATTGTTTCTTTAGTAATACTGCTGTACTACAACAAATTTCTGTATGTGCATGCATACATTGCTCTCAAATCAGTAAAATACCATAACAAAATATTTGATTACTATCCCTTGTCAATAACTATTTATTTTTTTCACCCGACTTTCCAGGAAGCGTTTGGTTTTATCGAGCGAGGAGACGTGGTGAAGGAGATCTTCTTCCACTACAGCGAGTTCAAGGGAGACCTAGAAGCACTGCAAGCTGGGGATGATGTGGAGTTCACCATCAAAGAGAGAAATGTACGGGAGGGTGTGCCTAGATGTGGTGTCTGTGCAGTTACCTTGCCTGTTCCAATAGCTCTAGCTCCTGTGGCTAGAGCTAGACACTAGAAACACGAGCATGAATCTGATTCTCTCTGAACTCTCGAAGCTCTTGTATTGCAAATATATGAATTAAGACTTCAATTAATTAAAATATAGTCACCTAATGAAGCATTCTTTCTGTAACTGCTATATCTGTCTGCATGTTTGTATAGAACATTTTCTTTCAGTTTTCCTCAGCCTTCTGTAAACACTGAATTCCATTCTGTAATGTCGTCCCCAGGGGAAGGAGGTGGCCACCGATGTGAGACTGCTACCTCAGGGAACAGTCATCTTTGAAGACATAAGCATCGAGCACTTTGACGGAACCGTCGCTAAAGTTATACCCAAGGTCCCCACCAAGAATCAGGTGTGAATCAGATATCCTGTTAACCACAGTGGCCACTAGGCACTATCGGTATCACCACTGTCGTGTTGCGTGACACTATTGCTTTCAAATAAATGGCTAACGTTTGTATTCTAATTCTGCAGAATGATCCATTGCCTGGACGTATAAGTGCTAGAGTCAACTTCACCGAAAAGGAGCTTCCATTTGGGGAGAAAGACACCAAGTCCAAGGTGACCCTTCTGGATGGTGATCATGTGCGTTTCAACATCTCCGTGGACCGCAGAGACAAGCTGGAAAGGGCCACTAACATCGAGATCCTCCCCGACACCTTCCACTTCACCAAGGAGGCAAGAGAGATGGTAAGCTCTTTCCCCATAATCTACACTGCAAAAAATGCTTTTCTAACCTAGTGTTATTACTCTTATATTGAGATGAAAAATCTAGTTGGTCTTGTTTCTAGCTAAATTGTACTTACCTAGTGCTTTCTTGGTAAGGTTATTTTTACCTATTTCAAGCAAATATTACTTATTTTAAGAAATCTTAACAAGCCAAATTTGCTTAACGCACTGGCAGCCAAATTTGCTTGTAGCAAAATCCTGCTTAAATATGTAATGATTTGTCTTAAATCTAGAGGGGCATTTTTTGCAGTGTACCATATCTGCCTGGATCAAAAGCAGTCAAACAATTATTTTTTTTATTATTTTGTTAAGTTTAAACTGGATTGATTGCTGTAAAGATACATTTTTGTGACTCATAGAGTTGTAGTGCCCTGAAAGCTACTGATGCTAGAGGGCCGTGTTGTGGTACCTCTCCCTTGGCCACACAGGGCGTGATTGCTGCCATGCGGGACGGCTTTGGCTTCATCAAGTGTGTGGACCGGGACGCTCGGATGTTCTTCCACTTCAGCGAGGTGCTGGAGGAGAGCCCACTGCACATCTCTGACGAAGTGGAGTTCACCGTTGTGCCCGTGAGTCAGCTTGATTGAAGTATTGCCCAGTCCCACAGGACATCCATCATCCCTCTGAGTTCAGTGACGCTAGCTCAAGTACACACGTCTCAGCTAATGAATCCCTTCAGGGGGAATCTGTGCCAGAGCCAGGTGTATTTGATCATGCTCCTACTTCAGAGGGGATGGATATCCAGGGGCACCCTTCATGTTGGCCATGTCACGTACATGGTTCTTGCACATGAAGGGCCTGTGTGGTACTTTGTTTGTCAGCACGACTATACACGCGCACCATATTGCATCCATTGAAAAATGAAACCCATCAGTCATTTGTAGACAGGGTTCAGTTATCAGATGACAGATGGGTTTCATCAAGTGAGCCCATGCTTGGTTGGAGCAAAAACCTACAGCTACATACTGGCAAGATCACCTGCGTCAGTGTCTGGGATGCACCATGTTGCACCATGCCCCAAGCTGCTTTTTTTTAAAGAGGGCCTATTATGCTTGTTTTCAATGTTCATATTTTATTTTGGGGGGGGGTCTACTTAAATATTAACATGCTTCAATGTTCCTGAAACATAATATTCGACTCATACAGTACATCTCTCTTCACCCTCTGTCTAAAATGATCTGTTAGAGCTCCTGTGTCTTCCAGTGAGCCCAGTGTGCTCTGATTGGTCAGTCAGGCAGGCAGTAAAGATTGTGTTACGAGATTGCATCATCTTGTAACAAAGGTACATGGCTGGAATTTTAACGAGGCATCTCAGGCAGCTGAGAAAGTAGTTTCTTTGGGAGAGTACTACTCCCTCTGTCATGTACTTTGGGTTTTGTAACTTTGCAGACAGTTTACATGCTCAAAAAGTCATACAACACTAAAGGAAAGGGGAAAAATCCCTTTGGATCCTCTGAGTGTTTCACCATCACTTCGTGTGTAGAGTAGAGTGACGATTAAGAGATTACTGAGCGTCCTGGCAGGTGAGATACTTAAGTTGCTGCCCATCGACCTGACAGACAATGTCTTACAGATGCCTTTGATGCAGTTGACATGTTTACGGTCTCATATCTTGGCAGGAAGAGGTCAGGCCAGGCAGTGAGGAGCTTGCAAATAAGGTAAGCAAGTCTGCAAGGCTATATGTTGAGAGTAAGAGCTTGAAACCAGGTATTCTACAGTGAGACAGTTGGATGGCATTGCTTAAGCCAGGTAAGAAATAAGGCAATAATTTACGCAGCAGGGTTCACTCAAGATGCCTTTCCACAGCAAAACAAAATCATGGTAATTTAATGAGTAGTTTGGTTCCATTAGGTGAATGCATGTCTAAGGTAGCCAGCAGTGGGGGGAACTCTGAAACTGAGCGGCGTTTCCTGTGCGGGTTCTTGCAGGACATGTTGTCTGCCCAGCGGAACCATGCCGTGCGGATCAAGAAGCTACCCAAGGGCACCGTGTCCTTCCACGTCCAGTCTGAGCAGCGCTTCGTGGGACAGGTGGAGAAGGAGGCCACGCCAGCCACGTCCTCCTTCGCCAACAAGAACGCCAGTCCTAGCAAGGTCAAGGAGAAGGTGAGGGGGTGTAACAAGGGAGAGGTATTAGAATATGATGGGCATATGATGACCCTCTGCAGGTCTGTGTTTTTGTTTATTTGAAATTATTTTTTTTATTATTATTTTTTTATTTTTTTTTTTATTTTTAAAGCAAGCCTTTTTCTTGTTCACTTTGTTTTGTGTGTGTTGTGTGCGAGTCATGCTGACGAGGGCATCTTTCTGTTAGCTTTTCAAAGGATCAGCTTTTTATTTTGAAAAGGTAGAATCTTTTGACTCCTTGTGGATTCAAATAATTAAGATAGTGCAGGCTCTTTTTCTTTTTTTTTTCTTTCTACACCGCTCCTCGGTCTTCTAATACTTTTTACTTTATTTTTATTTCCTTTCCTCCTTGGGTCTATCTTCTCTGCTCCATTAGAAAAAAGACAAGGTAGGATGCCTTTCTGTGCATGCTGTTACCACCGCTTCATTGGTCAGGCTATTTATTGGAATATATGTTAAGGTTTTTTGTTTGTTTGTTTTTTGGTTACATTTATTTGTATTCAATATTTCGTAGAAGTACAGGAGCAAGCAGACTTAAAACCAAAAAAAAAATCATAAACAGGACCTGGTATTAACGCTGTTTAGGGTGAACATAAAACTACTGCCTTTATTATTATGTTGTGTTAAAAAAAAAAAAAAAAAAAAAGTTAACCCTTTGCCAAGTATTTTTCGTCTGGCACATCCACCACCATAGTGCTGTTACAGACACACTCTTGTAGTAAGCGCATGGTTGTCAATACAGACCAGCATTGTTTAAATGCTCCACACCCTAATATCCCATCTTTCTATTTTTTTTCTTAAGGGTAAAGTAGACAAGGTAATTGCCCTGTGAGTGTGTGCCAGGCTCATATGTGCTGTGATGCGCTCTCACAGCAGGGATGGTGGCATGGTTATAGCTACACTAATTGGAATGCCCTGTGTAGTTGCAAACCACTGTGTGATTTGTAACATGCAATACATTTACACTAATAATTCCTGTACAAAGATGCCACGAATTTGTGTTCAAATGAAATTGAATCTGGTAACTAGAGAAAAACATTTCAGCTTTTACTAATGGTGTGTGTGCGTGAAGAGATGGTTTAACTGTGTGAACAATATTTCCCGGGAACCCTCTAAAGCTGTCAGTGTTCACAGACAGTCATGGCTAACCCATACTCACGGATCACTTTCAGCCATCTGAACACAAGCTGGCTGCTCACCAACACCACTCTGACAAGCCTGTAAACACCAGAAGGGAAGAGTTTGCTTTCTGGCAGAGCTCGAGACCATCTTTGATGTTTCCCCAACACGCTGCTGACTCTGAAACGTAGTTGTGGTGTCTCTTTTTGTCAGGATGCTGAGGAAGGTCTTGTCGCTTATGAAGACTGCGGCGTGAAGCTGACTGTGACGTACCATATCAAAGACCTAGAGGGAGCTGCGGTCCCTCAGATAGGAGACAAGGTAGGAAACATTAGTTCAACATCAAGAAAGTGTGTTATCAGTGCTATACGGTTGCAATTTTGTAGCTGCTTTATAATGTCAAGGGACCAGCAGCGATGTATGAGTATCCAGAATAGTATCTATTCAATTAATTTCAAAGCTTGTGGAACATTTTTAAGGTATAACCTATCGCAATGTCTTAATTTCTGTGTTGGGTTGAATTCTCTTGCAGGTGGAGTTTAGCATAAGTGAAGTGAAGCGGACCGGCCTGCAGAGCGCCGTCTCCATCAAGATCCTCAACCGCTCCGTCAACTCCAAGAGACTGCTCGGGTTCGTCGCCACACTCAAGGACAACTTCGGCTTCATCGAGACGGCCAATCATGACCAGGAGATCTTCTTCCATTACAGGTAGGCAAACTCGTGAACAAATGGAAATGAACAGTTGCTGATGAAGTTTACCATTTGTTTAGACATATCAAGTGTAGGTGTTGGCTTAGTGGAGTTTTGACGGTTGTCTTCCTGGTTGTAATGCTGGTTCTGTGTGCGCAGTGAGGTGTGTGGAGACGTGGACAGCTTGGAACTGGGTGATACGGTGGAATACACGCTGTCCAAGGGGAAAGGAAACAAAGTCAGTGCTGAGAAGGTCACCAAAATGGCTCCTGGTAAGGAAAGATCAGAGCTCGTGGCTCTTTTTCTTCCTGCACGGTCACTGTCCCACAATCACACCTGTGCCTTGCACTCTCTCTCCCTTCTATTGTTCTCTGTTTAACTCCTCTATTATCTCCCACACATCTTCTTACCTTATCGATGGCTTTGTATCTGGATTAATAACTTTTTTTCACTGTTTATATCCTGCGACGTGTTTTTTTTGTTTTGAGTTCATGCCTTTGATGAGCTCTTGTCGTTCTGCCTTCACAGTGAATGGTATTGGGGAGGATGTGGGGACAACAGTGTCACTGGGTAAAGTGACTCGCCCCTTGCGAAGTGTGGACCCATCTCAGACAGAATACCAGGGGCTTATTGAGGTCACAGAGGAAGGTAAAAGATCACTCTAATGCATCTCACTTCCTAATATAATAACAACTGTACATTTAGTTTGAAAAGCCTTTTGCCTCAGGCATTTAACAACCCAAAAATGATAGAACTGTGCTGAAACTTTGCTGTCTCCTGACTCTCTCTCTCCAAGGTGCCACTAAGGGCCAGAGCTACCCCTTTGGCATTGTCAGCATGGCCAGCAAGGCAGACTGTCTGCAGAAAGGAGAGATGGTGAAATTCCAGCTCTGTACCATCACCCAGACTGGGCAGAAGATGGCCTGCCACATTATCCCTCAGCGCCGAGCTCTAGTGGAGAGCGTTAAAGATCAGGTACAGGAGATCTTTACACTCTCCAAATTCAGTGTTTGTGTGTTTCTGAGGGCATGTGTGTGCCAAAATGTAATGTGTATGCAAATCAGTACATTATATCAAGTTACCACATTCATTGTAATAACCCTGATGTGCAGTGGGAACAGCTATGTTTTTGGTGAAGGCAACGGTCCAATTCTGCATATTAATCCAATTCTGCATAATTGCTTGTAGCAGGGGTTTTCAACTGGTTTTGACCCAGAGACCACCACTCTGATTAGAAAGTAGTTTGCGGACCCCCTGCAATGCTGTTTCGGTCCACCAGGAGGCCACAGACCCCCAGTTAAAAACCCTGGCTTATAGGAACTGCTATTTTATGTGAGGAAGCTGAACTATTTTGTTTGGCGGGGGCTTTTTCTAATGTTGTGTTTGTGTGTTCTGTTGTCTCTTGCAGTTTGGCTTCATCACGTACGAGGTGGGCGAGAGCAAGAAGCTCTTCTTCCACGTGAAGGAGGTCCAGGACGGACTGGAGCTACAGACGGGAGACGAGGTGGAGTTCTCGGTCATCCTCAACCAGCGCACCGGCAAATGCAGCGCCTGCAACGTGCGCAGAGTCAGGTGAGGGACTGTCAGGGAGAGGTCCAGTGGATGTTTGTATCTATTTATTTTTTGTTGGTGGTTGTGAGTTATGGTAATTTAGTGTTAATCTTGATTTTAAAGCCTTTCAGCTAGAAGTTTAAGGCAGCGATGTGATATGTGAGGGTTTGGTTTTAAAGCTGTAGTGTAATCAGCCCTTTTAACTTGCCGTACAGTTTTGAGATCAGTATGAAGGTGATAACAATAGTAATTTAAAGCATACGTTCTGTCTATATGATATACAATAACATTTTAATTCAGTACCTTGATAATTGGATTTGATAATGGATTGATTGAATTTATGACTGAACGAGTAGATGAAGGGATAGATGGTTGTATTGTTGACCCTGAGTGCTGATTGGTCTGTGTTCACTAAAACAGCGAGGGCCCAAAACCAGTAGCCACGCCCCGTCCTGAGCGCCTGGTGAACCGCCTGAAGAGCATCACCTTGGACGACACCAGTGCCCCACGCCTAGTCATCCTTAGGCAGCCCCGTGGACCTGACAGTTCAAAGGTAACACGCACATGCATTCACGCAGCAAAGTGGAGTAAATCCCAGTAAGGGTGAACTCTGTGTCAAACTTTTTTGGTTTTTAGTTGGAGTTAGTTGGAGTTCAAACGGTGCCTTAGCTGTGACTGTGTGTATTTTGAAATGAGTCTGAAAGCCCTTAACCCTGTGCGTTTGTCTGTTTTTCTATTAGGGCTTCAGTGTTGAGAGGAAGGCACGTCAGCCTGGCGTCATGGACTGAGGACTGTTTGCCCCACCACTACACACCCCTCCCAACCAATAGCATAGGAGAGGAACAATCGGGCTATGGACAGGGTCTGGGTTGGCAGCCATTTATATATAGTGTCTGTATACATATACCCTCTGTCTCTCACATACACATGCATACATATACACTCGCTCCCACATACGTACCCGCACGCACACATACACACATTCACGCAGACCACACCACCCTGACATATTTGCAAACATACTCTACAGATGCTTGGCATATTATTGGCATGCATAACACCTCTCCCTGTCCTGTCATTGCAGCCCAATCCTCTCCATATTATGATCCTCCCCCCTCCTCCCCATTCCTTAGCCTCCCCTCTCTTAAGTGTGGTCTACTAGCAAACTGCAGAGCTTATTACTGTGCTCTAATGAGGATATTCAGTTCTGAGTGTGTGTGTGTGTGTGTGTGTGTGCCTGTGTGTGTTTGGGTGTGCGTGAGTGTGTTTGATTTGTGGACGTGGTGTGTTAGAAATGTTGAGGGGTATGACATGTGAAGGGAGACCTGTCTCTTGAGATGAAAGAACGAAAGAAAAGACCAACTGTTCTGCGTGGGGTTCTGCTCCCTCTGTGATTTCTGGGTGATCTAGTCTCCTCTGGTGATGTGTTCTTCTCAACCTAAACTCATCTGATTCCATGTGTGGAAATCTGCACCTGCTAAAACCTGTCAGTTATATGTGCGTGTGTGTGTGTGCGTGTGTGTGTGTGTTTGATAAAGATATAGAATCATCCTTTTTCTCTTTCCTCCTTTCTTTATTTTTTTCCTCTCTTTATTTTTTTTTTTCACCTGTAACTAATCTCCCATGTTTGGGTGTTTTCATAGATCAATCAAAGCAAAGCGATTGTGCGTGAGATTCTATGCATAGGAAGCGGCGTTTTCCCTGCTCAGTTTTTAGAGCAGTTTTTAACACCCCCCTGATCCTTGTCAACTTTGACCCCTGACCTGGAAACACTGTGTCATGAGGTCAACGCTCATGTTTGTTGTTTTGTAAACAATGTGAATGATTTATTTTGAATTATTATTATTATTATTATTATTATATACATTTTAGTTTTTTTTTTTTCTCCACCATTTCAAGTTTGGTTTGAGTTTCTGATTTTGGTTGGATTTCTGGAACCTTTTGATGCCTTTAGGTATTCCCAGGCTTCCCTGTCCAGACCTTCCTCTCCCAGGTGCAGAATTCCAAATGGCATCCTTTTATTCATCAGTACTTTTATACGATGTACTTTTTTTTTTCTTTTTTTTTCCTTTGCACATCTTTCTCTGTTCTATTTAAACTCAAAAATGTCTGCTTATGAAATAACTAAAATAAGAATAAGGTGCCTAAAATTATAAATGAAACAACAAAAAAATTAGATATATCCTCAAACCCCAGCCAACCGCCAAAAAAAAAAAAAAAATCAATCATAGGATGGCTTCTGTTTTCAGTAGAAATAATACAAGTATGCACTCTGGTTGGTCAAACATATACTGTACGTAATGTGTGCTTTCGCTTAGTGGGAGATTAAAACATCACAACATGACGATTATAATGAGGAGTAACGAAAAGGAATGGGTGACTGAAGATCAGATAGAAAATACACACCAAAATCATAAGGATTTGAATTAGTGTGGTTTAAAAGGCATTGGTGGGGATTTGCTGTGCTTCAGAAGACACATGGAGCTGTCTGACTGTCAGTTGAATTTCAGCTGGAGCATGTTAAGCTCCAGTTTAACTGCATATGGGGTCTCCCCTATATACTTTTGTTAATGGTCTTGAATGAAAAAAATTGAAATAAACGTTTTATGAAAATGAAAATGTGTCGTCAGTGCCGTTGATATATGGGTTTCCAGTTGAGCTAGAAAACAGTATAGCAGCCGGATCCTTCAGAGGCCTAGTTAGGGGGGTGTTTTTTTTTTTTTTCTCATCCAGCCTCGTACAAATAAGTCACACTGCTTCGACACAGATGATTACAGGTGTGTGTTTATGGTAATCATTTGTTTAGAACTCACAAAGCTAAGTTTATTAATTATTGAAATGGAAGACATGCATGGTTAGGTACAAGTTCATGTAACTGTTTTCTTTAACATGCGAAAGTGTGGTAGGCTAATGCGGAAAATCAAGGATATTACAGTTAACAATTCATTCTCTTCAATACAATTTATAGCTATACAAACCATTGGAGCAATGCTAGCAAACTGAATGATTTATATGGAAAGCGTGCATGTGTAAATGTATCCATCAAGGGCAAAGACATTTGGGAAAATATATCAGCTTGCACCTGTAGTGGTAATAGAGGAAGTATAGTGACCCTATTCTGGTCAATGCCGATTGGTTAAAGGCAACCACTTCAACCAACACCAACTGCAAACAATCCCAAATGGAGCGCGGCCAGACCCTATCTGTCCACAAAGTATTTGAGTAGTTATACCAGGCTAGTATTGACAGGATTTCATTCTGAAAATATATATATTATAAAAAATTAATTTTATATTACACCGGATGAAATTAGTGGCTCCAGGTGTCTGCTTATGCATTGCTATGTCATGATTATCTCCTAAGCTAACCTATTGCACTAATCAGAGATCACACTTCACTATGATATGCCGCAGGTTATGCCAGGAATATTTATATTAAGTACAATTTCACTTTTTACTCTATTGTTCTTTTAATAGTCTCTTTAAAAGTACAGTCAGTGGGAATTCCTTTTTGATATAGGCAAAAAAATGGGGTATATAGACATCCAGAGCAAAAGGTGTTCTCAACCTAGACTGCCAGTTTTTCTGAGGAGCCATGAACCCCTGTAGTCCAGGCAAAATAGCGTTTTACGACAGACTAATTGTAATAGAATTTTTTTGAGCATAGATCATTTCTATGAGGTGTCCAGAACAACATAATAAAAGTCCTAAGAAATCCAAGTTGAGGAAATATGTTTAATTCTCATCAATCTGAGATGTGTGCTAATAATGCATGGTAAAAATATGCCTCAAAATTTAAATTTTTTCCTTTACTCCTATCAAAATGAAACTTTACACAATGAAAGTACCCATGAAAAGTAACATTTTTTGTATTACAAGTTTCTTTTGAAATTAATTTGAATATGCACATGAGCTCCACACTTATTGAATATGTCCATAGGCAGAAACACCATTCATATGTATGACAAATACATCAGCCAAATCTTCATCCTATCATCCTACTGCCAATGGGAGATGGCAATGTTGCTTTTAGACTGGCCTCTAACCTGAAAACTGCCTGGCTTGGTAGTACCTGCCAGGGGTATGGTGTTTCTGACTATGCAATCAGGACATATTCAATAAGTGTGACGCTCATGTGCATACTCAAATTCATTTCAAAAGAAACTTGTAATACAAAAAAAGTTACTTTTTATGTATACTTTTACTATGTAAAGTTTTACTGTGGTAGGAGTAAAGGAAAAAATTAAGCCCATAGGGTGTATTTTGGGCATATTCGATTAGTGTGTAGCTCATTTGCATATTCAAATTCATTTTCAAAGAAACTTGTAATACAAAAAATGTAAATGTTCATGGGTACTTTCATTGTGTAAAGTTTTATTTTGATAGGAGTAAAGGAAAAAAATATTTTTTTGAGGTGTATTTTTGCCATGCATTATTAGCACACATCTCAGATTGATGAGAATTAAACATATTTCCTCAACTTGGATTTCTTAGGACTTTTAGTATGTTGTTCTGGACACCTCATAGAAATTATCTATGCTGAAAAAAATTCTATTACAATTAATTCCATTTTTGGCTCCAAAATGGGCTATTTTGCCTGGACTAAT
>NW_027666726.1:179314-184314 GCF_963457725.1 Sprattus sprattus | reverse complement strand
GTGTGAGTGATGAACGTGTAGCTTCAGGTCTGTGAGTGATAAACGTGTAGCTTCAGGTGTGTGAGTGATAAACGTGTAGCTTCAGGTCTGATAAACGTGTAGCTTCAGGTCTGATAAACGTGTAGCTTCAGGTGTGTGAGTGATAAACGTGTAGCTTCAGGTGTGTGAGTGATAAACGTGTAGCTTCAGGTCTGTGAGTGATAAACGTGTAGCTTCAGGTCTGTGAGTGATAAGCGTGTAGGGATTTGAGGTGTGAGACAGTTCCACAGAGCTGCTATCTAGGGTTAGGGGTGTGAGACAGTTCCACAGAGCTGCTATCTGGAATCAGAGAGGCTGAGGGTATTTAACTAAGCGCTTTACTGTGGTCATCAGTGATCTCTGCAGGGTCGGAGACAGACACCGGGGACAGGCAGAGAGGGACACGAGGTCGGAGCCACACACACACACACACACCGTGGACAGGCAGACAGAGACAGTGGAGGTGGAGAGCAGTGGAGACACACACACACACACACACACACTCACACACTCACACACACACACACACACACACACACACAACACACACACACACACACACACACACACACACACACACACACACACACACACACACACACAGACACAGACACAGACACACACACACACACACACACAGACACACACACACACACACACAGACACACACACACACACACACACACACACACACACACACACACACACACACACACACACACACACACACACACACACACACAGACACACACACACACACACACACACACACACACACCGGGGACAGGCAGACAGTGACAGTGGAGGTGGAGAGCAGTTGGTTTAAGGGGGTCACACACCTGAGCCCCCCCCCTGAGGTCTGCCTGAAGCTGCCGCTGCGTCCGCGAGGCCCCCCAGTGGACCCCAGCTCCAGCACCAGCACCTGGGGCCGCTCCAGGAAGGTCCAGCCGTTATGGACCCCCACGTGCAGCCTCCGCTCCTGGACCACCAGGGTCGGGCCCTCCTGGATACGGTGCTGCTGAGGAGAGAGAGCACAGAGGTCACACAGAGGTCACACAGGGGTCAATGACTCCACTAAGTTTGATAGCACCTGATATATGGCACATCTGATGATGGCACCTGATTTATGGCACACTTTCTGTACAAGTTGCTTTCCTCCATCTTCTTCTCTCTGCACTTTATCTCTCTCTCTCTCTCTCTCTTCTCTATGATTCCTCTATCCCCTCTCTCTCTCTCTCTCTCTCTCTCTCTCTCTCTCTCTCTCTCTCTCTCTCTCTCTCTCTCGTCTCTATGATTCCTCTCTCTCTCTCTCTCTCTCTCTCTCTCTCTCTCTCTCTCTCGTCTCTATGATTCCTCTCTCTCTCTCTCTCTCTCTCTCTCTCTCTCTCTCTCTCTCTCTCTCTCTTCTCTCTCTCGTCTCTATGATTCCTCTCTCTCTCTCTCTCTCTCTCTCTCTCTCTCTCTCTTACCTATGATTCCTCTCTCTCTCTCTCTCTCTCTCTCTCTCTCTCTCTCTCTCTCTCTTACCTATGATTCCTCTATCCCCTCTCTCTCTCTCTCTCTCTTACCTATGATTCCTCTCTCTCTCTCTCTCTCTCTCTCTCTCGTCTCTATGATTCCTCTCTCTCTCTCTCTCTCTCTCTCTCGTCTCTATGATTCCTCTATCTCTCTCTCTCTCTCTCTCTCTCTCGACCTGAACGGACGTGCGTGAGTGAGCTGCGTGTTGAGTGTGAGTGAACAAGCTCTATTTCTATCTTTTCTCCCTTTGTTTGTTGTTTATATGCGTGTTTGTGTATTGATTTAATTTATTGGCACTTAGTTTCACAACTACTTGTAGTTTGGCGGAGTAAATAACACGTGTTTCCCTGTGGAGTCTGCAACCGGCGTTTGCTGGGAGTATGGCGGCCGGTGGAAGCATGGAGTTCGAAAAATTAACACGAAAACATGGGGTAAAGGTGGAAAGTGTTGCAAGCGTGGAGGATATTAGTCTGGCGATCGGTAATGTTATTGGGCACGAAAATGTGAAGTCTGCTTCACGGATGAATGGTGCGGTGGTTTTGTTTCTAAGCACGGTTCAGAAAGCCATTGAGGTAGTTGGGAAGGGGATAGTAATCCATGATTCCCTCATACAAGTCCTCCCACTTAGTACCCCCTCTAAGAAAATAATAATTTCAAATGTACCCCCTTTCATTAAGGATGAACTCATTGTTAAGGAGTTACAGCGGTATGGCCACATTGTTTCTTCCGTTCGGAAAATCCCTCTGGGGTGTAAATCGCCCCTTCTGCGGCACCTAGTGTCTTTCAGAAGGCAGGTGTATATGGTACTTAACAGTGGCATGGATGAGTTAGAACTTTCCCTTAAGTTTAGGGTGGATGGGTTCGATTATTTAGTGTTTGCAACGTCGGACACTGCACTGAAGTGTTTCAGTTGCGGTAGAGTGGGACACGTCGTGCTCAATTGTCCTAATAAGAGCGACAACGCTGCAAAGGAGAATACTCCAGGTGAAAGCAATGGAGCCGAGTCCTCCACAGGCGTTCCCCCTGCCACTGAGGTGGAGCCCTCGGTGTTTATGACTGAGGGAAGCGGACTTGAGGGGGATGTGAAATCCGATGGTGACCTTTTTGTGCTTTGCACGGAAACAGTGGCGGGTGATGCGGCAGTGATTGAGCCTGCTGTGGCGATCTTTTTAGCTGAGGAGCGGGTTGCGGGTGGAGGCGAACCTGAAAGCAATGAGGGGCTGTCATTAAGGACACTGGCAGCTCCGCAGACGTCAGTAGAGGAGGCGCAGCCTATTGACATAGACACGGTTTTTAAAACACCGGTGAAAAGAAAGACAGACCCGGTGGAGGATAACGCGTCTAAAATAAAGAAGGATGATGACGCAAATGTAGAGCAGGATAGTGATGGTGAATCCATCGACTCGAACTGGTCTGATTGCTCGCAGGGGGATTTAAACCTCTCCTCCAGCGAGGATAGGAAGTACACGGCAGAGAGTATAAACAGCTTTCTGCATGACACGAAGGGGAGGCGGAAAGTTGAGGTGGAGCGCTTTTTTCCGGACTGCCCGCAGTTTGTGAATGACGCTGTTTTGTTGATAAAGGAGGGGGCTTTTGCGGACCCGGAGGTATATCGCCTCCGCAAAATAATAAATAAGTTAAGAGTGAAGTTGCGTGGTGAAAAGTCCTCCTAGCTCTCTATTATGTCTAATTCCATCAAGATTGGCTCTCTTAATTTAAACGGTGCTAGAGATGGAAGGAAAAGGCTGAAATTGTATGACTTCATCAATTTAAAAAAAGTTCATATAATGATGGTCCAAGAGACGCACAGCGATTTTAAAAATGAGGTAGATTGGAAGAAGGAGTGGGATGGGCAGATCATACTAAGCCATATTTCATCCCTAAGTGGGGGCGTGGCTGTTCTTTTTTCTAAGGCTTTTTTGCCTTTGTCATGTGTAACAGAGGAAATAGTTCAGGGTAGGCTTTTGAAGGTGAAAGCGACCTTTGACAATTTCAACATGGTCTTCCTTAATGTGTACGCACCCACAATAGGGTCGGAACGTGTCGTGTTTTTTAACAAAGTGAATGAAGCATTAAAAGATTTAGACCAGGAAGATGTACTCTTTATGGGCGGTGACTTTAATTGCACTGAAAACGACAAACTAGACAGAAACCATCTAGAACCCCATGTCCCCTCCCAAAAAGCAGTAACACAGCTTACTAATGTCTACAGCTTGTGTGACGTATGGAGGGTTTTACATCAGGATGCCAGACAGTATACGTGGTCTCACACCAGAGAAAACTACATCACGTTAGCGCGACTTGACAGGTTTTATGTTTTCAGGCATCACCTTAACCTGGTGAAATCTTGTCAAATCTTGCCCTCTGCTTTCTCTGACCACTGTGCTGTGGTGTGCAATGCTTTTATTAAGATGCAGAAGCCCAGAAGTGCCTACTGGTGTTTCAACACAGCACTCCTGGGTGATAAGCATTTTAAAGATACCTTGACCTTTTTCTGGGAGGGGTTTCGACAGCAAAGAGGTCTCTTTTCCTCTCTGCAGCAGTGGTGGGACTATGGTAAAATCCAGATTAGACAACTCTGTCAGCAGTATACGGCTAATGTTACAAAAGATTTAATTCATTCTTTGAAAAGTCTGGAAGATGGCATTTTGAAATTACAGGGTGTTACAACTACAACAGTGGACAAGACACATGTCAAACTCCTAGAGGATAAAAAAGGCAGGTTAGCTGAGCTTCTGGACGTCAGAGCACAGGGAGCTCTGGTTCGTTCGCGCTTTCAAAATGTCACTCTGATGGATGCCCCGTCCCAATTTTTCTTTAACCTGGAAAGGAAAAATGGCCAGAGCAGGACCATGCATGCTCTAAGGTCGGCAACAGGCCAGGAGCTGACTGATCCGGCACAGATTCGCAACTGTGCAAGAGCATTCTATTCTGAGTTGTACAAAAAAGAGTGGGTGTGTTCTGACAACTTTGACAGTGGTTTCTTTAATGGGCTACCCAAAGTAACTGAGGACTCATGTGTAGAGTTGGACAGGCCCCTGACGCTCTTGGAGCTAGAGCAGGCTCTTTGGACCATGCCCAATGGCCCCGCCCCAAGTTTAGATGGCCTTTCAGTTAGTTTCTTTAAAGCGTTTTGGCCCACCATTGGGCGAGACCTCCTGGATGTACTCCGCGAAAGCTTGGAAAAAGGCTCACTACCACTTAGCTGCCGTAGGGCAGTCATTACACTGTTGCCCAAGAAGGGGTGCCTACAAGACATCAGTAACTGGCGCCCTGTCTCTCTTTTATGCACTGAATACAAGATCTTGTCTAAGGCTCTTGCTTTGAGACTTAAGAAAGTCATGGCTCAGGTGGTGCATCCTGACCAGTCTTATTGCATTCCGGAGCGCTCCATTTTTGATAACATAACTCTCATCAGGGATATGCTGACTGTCTTTGGTAAAGTGGGTATCAATGCTGGCCTT
>NW_027666726.1:171814-174314 GCF_963457725.1 Sprattus sprattus | reverse complement strand
CCAGCAGCCCTGAAGGCCCTGATGGCCCCTTACTCCCAGCAGCCCTGAAGGCCCTGATGGCCCCTTACTCCCAGCAGCCCTGAAGGCCCTGATGGCCCCTTACTCCCAGCAGCCCTGAAGGCCCCTTACTCCCAGCAGCCCTGATGGCCCCTTACTCCCAGCAGCCCTGAAGGCCCCTTACTCCCAGCACGCATCCCTCTCCCAATGAGACCCAATGAGGCCCATTACTCCTCAGGCAGTTAGGGGCAGCCGGCACGGCTCAGCAGACAGCCACACACACACACACACACACACACACACACATAACACACACATAACGGCCTGAAATATGCAGGGCAAATATTAACCACCAACGTTCCTATTTCATTAGAAACTTCACTCACTTTGTTCTGAGCAAAGAATCTCAGACAGACATCAGCATGAGCAGTGAACCGTGAAGAGGAATAGGTGTGTGTGGTGTGTGTGTGTGTGTGTGTGATGTTTGTTTGGTGTGTATGATGTGTGTGATGTTTGTTTGGTCTATACCAGCTTTATAAACCTACTGGGCCATTCTAAGGATCACAACCTTCTACAACGGGGAGAGATCCAACGAGTTGTCTATGCCTGAATCAAAAGACAGCACACATTCTCATTAATGATCTAGCCACATTCTACATCAACATTATCCATCGTGATCAATAATTCATCACATGCTTTGATCAGAGGAGCAGGGGTGGCCGGGCGTGAACTCTTATGCGCATTACAACGGCTGATCAGGGGAGCAGAGGTGTGTGTGTGTGTGTGTGTGTGTGTGTGTGTGTGTGTGTGTGTGTGTGTGTGTGTGTGTGTGTGTGTGTGTGTGTGTGTGTGTGCATTAAAACGGCTGAGCGCTAGGAATAACAATCAGGCCCAGAGCACCACATGGAAATAGTTAACTTCAAAATGTTAACTTCAAAACTCAAACTTTGATGATGAGTGGGAAATGAACTCGTCCCTAGATGAGATGAGATGAGAAGGAGTGGTGACACATGGGCTGTGATCAAATATTATTAAAGATCAATGAGGAGGTGCAGATCAATGAGGAGGTGCAGATCAATGAGGAGGTGCAGATCAATGATATCAATCAGGAGGTGTAGATCAATGAGGAGGTGCAGATCAATGAGGAGGTGCAGATCAATGATATCAATCAGGAGGTGCAGTAACTGAACACTAAAATAGAATCCAAAAGAATCTAAGAGAGGTGAAGGACCAGGGCCTTGTTCGTGGTAAGTGCCTGAGTTAAGTCGATCAATTGTCCCATTAGTTAGTTTGAATTACCGAGATGATTGAGGACAGCATATCGCTTCGTCCAAGGCTGATCCGCGGTCAAATCATGTCGTTAATTTGAACCAGACTAAACTTATCAGGGCAATTGCTCGTGCTCGTCCTACTTCAAAAGGGGGAAGGGTCGATCACCAAAACAATTCCAGGGTACAATGGCTACTAAACTCTAAGAAAGAGCCTCTTTTTTCTCAGCTGGCGAGCAGGAGATGATCATGAACGCTTATGAAGAACACAAGACCATAGTCATGGCAACATCCAACACCGCCAGTGCTGCGAGAGCAAGGCAAGAAGCTGTGTATGGGGTGACATTTATGTTTGTTTATACAACGACAAGTGTGACTGTGGTTCAGTGTGTACCGCTGTCGGTTAGAAGCTGCAAGGTTGCTAGTTCGATTCCCCTTACCTCCTTACTAAGTGTAGTTTAACATTTCCTAGTCAGTCAATTTGAATAAAAGCGTCTGTTAAATGACTAAATGTAAATGTACTAATAAGAACTGCATTAAATTGAAGCAGTGAAAAGAAATTGTGTGTATTTCCCTCTATTCTAATCATGAGTCCACCTTCATCATTTTCTATATATATTGATATGCTATGGTGTACTAATAACACTGTCGTATAATTATGAGTGCTTTGTTCTCCGCATCTCCAACACTACAAACATGAGCTGGACTGCCTCACATCAGTGGCGGAGAAAAGAACCCTGAGTAGGTTGCTGACCACTTTGGACAACGTCCACCGCCCACTGCACAGCACTCTCAACGGACCGAGGAGCATATTGCAGACTCCTGTCACCGTCATGCTCATCGAAGAGGCTGAGGATGTCCTTTGTCCCCAGGGCCATTCAGCTTTACAACGCCAAGGAGAAGGTGAGGGGGAGGGAGATGGACTTCTCTGCATGAGTCTACCTCAGTCTGCCCTCCCCTGCTCATCTCATCTCATCTCAGCCCCATGCACAGACTTTACCATATATAATCTGCTCTTTGCACTTTCCAAACACACACACACACACACACACACACACACACACACACACACACACACACACACACACACACACACACACAAGCACAGAAACACTATCTTGCACTATCTTGCACTATCCATCCACACAAGCACAAGATCATTATATTTTTTGCACTATCCACACCAGCAGCACAAGGACACTTTCCTCCTCTATCATCTATCTATCTATCTATCT
>NW_027666726.1:164314-166814 GCF_963457725.1 Sprattus sprattus | reverse complement strand
CAGACACAGACACAGACACAGACACAGACACAGACACAGACAGACAGAAACACAAACACAAACACAAACACAAACACACACACACACACACACGTGTCTTACTGTGTTGTGGCTGTCTTCTGTTAGCAGGTGAAGCAGGTCTTGCTCAAAGCGCTCCAGAGAAGGGGAGAGGAGTAGCACCAATCTGTCCAGGAAGCAGGACACACTCTTCAGCACACGCGGCTTACGGAGCCAGCCTGTGGACACACACACACACACACACACACACACACACACACACACACACACACACACACACACACACACACACACACACACACACACACACACACACACACACACACACACACACACACACACACTGGATATGAGACACCACAAGACAATTAACATTTACACACACACACACACACACACACCGGATATGAGACACCACAGGACAATTAACATTTACACACACACACACACACACACACACACACACAAACACTGCACATAGTATGCAATAAAACATCACATGGCTGGCATCACATGTATTGTCAATGCAGACGTCTGGGGTTTTAGTGCCGCTGTGGAATAACCATCTCTACTATCCAACATTTAGCAGGGAATCAGATGAGAAACTGAATAAAAGATTTGAATAACTCTCAAACATCCAGAGCCAGCCCAGACAGCACCCCCCTCTCCTCCACCCCTCTCTCATCCAGCACCCCCCCCTACTCCAGCCCAGACAGCACCCCTCTCCTCCAGACAGACAGCACCCCTCTCTCCTCTCTCCTCTAGCACCCATCTCTCTCTCCTCTCTCCTCCAGACAGACAGCACCCCTCTCTCCTCTCTCCTCCAGCACCCATCTCTCTCTCCTCTCTCCTCCAGTCCAGACAGCACCCCCCTCTCCTCTCTCCTCCAGCACCCATCTCTCTCTCCTCTCTCATCTCCCCTTCTCTCCTCCTCTGTAATCATCTATCTCTCCTCTCTCCTCTCTCCTCTCTCCTCCTCTGTAATCATCCATCACTCCTGGTCTTCATGAATGTTTAACTGCTCCCGCTGTGGATCAGCCTGTAGTAGCACACCAGCACCACTGAAACACCACTCACACACACACACACAAACACACACACACACACAAACACACACACACACACCAGCACCACTGAAACACCACTCACACATCAGTCTCCTGGGTCTGGCAGAACAACGGCTTTCATCATTCACACACACACACACACACACACACACACACACACACACACAGACACGCTCACAAACACACACACACACGCGCACGCACGCACGCACACACACACACACACACACACTGTCGCACACGCACACACACAAACACACGCTCACTCACATACACACACACACACACACACACAGACACACGCTAAAACATGCTAAAACAAGCTCACACACAAACACTCTCACACGCACACAAGCTCACTCACACACACACACACACACACACACACACACACACACAGATGCACACACACGCTAAAACACGCTCACACACAAACACGCTCACAGACACACACACACACTACCTGTTGCCTACATGCACCTATACAGTTCATCCAGGGCTGACCTGAAGAGGGGCCTCAAGAAGGCATCAAGAAGGCCACTTGATGCACTGAGCAGGATTAACGCACGTTAGGCTGCTGGCCCTGATGGCATCCCCGGACACGTGCTCAGGGCCTGTGCTGGGCAGCTGTCTGAGGTCTTGACTGACATTCAACCTGCCACTGGCCCAAGCAGCTGAGCTTTTAAACCACCTCACAGTGATCTGTTCATAGTCATATGAGGCAAACACATCACACACACAGATACAGCAACCTAACCCTACCCAACACAACACACACACAGATACAGATACAGCAACCTAACCCTACCCAACACAAGACACACACAGATACAGATACAGCAACCTAACCCTACCCAACACAAGACAGAGATACAGATACAGCAGCCTAACCCTACCCAACACAGATACAGATACAGATACAGCAGCCTAACCCTACCCAACACAGATACAGCAACCTAACCCTACCCAACACAGATACAGCAGCCTAACCCTACCCAACACAAGACACAGATACAGCAGCCTAACCCTACCCAACACAGATACAGCAGCCTAACCCTACCCAACACAAGACAGAGATACAGATACAGCAACCTAACCCTACCCAACACAAGACACAGATACAGCAGCCTAACCCTACCCAACACAAGACACAGATACAGATACAGCAGCCTAACCCTACCCAACACAAGACAGAGATACAGATACAGCAACCTAACCCTACCCAACACAAGACAGAGATACAGATACAGCAACCTAACCCTACCCAACACAAGACACAGATACAGCAGCCTAACCCTACCCAACACAGATACAGCAACCTAACCCTACCCAACACAAGACACAGATACAGCAACCTAACCCTTCCCAACACAGATACAGCAACCTAACCCTACCCAACACAAGACACAGATACA
>NW_027666726.1:146814-156814 GCF_963457725.1 Sprattus sprattus | reverse complement strand
ATACTCTGATTCAATCACAAGTTCATGTGAAGACACTTGAGAATGTTAAGTACACAAATCTGAAAAAAAGTTGACTGTAAGATGAAAAGTGGATTTTTGGTGAATATTTGAAACATGCATGCTTGGCTAATTTCTAGGGTGATTTTCGGTAGAAGGTCTCTCTCTCTCTGCTCCATTGCGCGTGTGTGCTCCAGATTCTCTCTCTCTCTCACAACCACACACACACACACACACACACACACACACACACACACACACACACACACACACACACACACACACACACACACAGGGACAGGCTCCTTTGACACGCACAAGCACACACACACAACATTTAAGGAAATGTAGGGATGACCACACCCCTTCTCACTCTTAGCTTGAAGCCATGGCCCTTGAGGATCTTCAAAGTAATGCATTTGAAATGTAATATCCCATTGGCAAGTCTGCAGCATGGATCTTTCTATACAATGACAAATTGTCACAAAAATACATTTGGTTCGCAATGTCTGGAGGAGGAAACCGCCATCGCTGCTTGCAGCTATATTAATTCATTATTATTAATATTACTATTGTAACTCCATATGCTGCAGTCTTTGAACCTGATGTATCTGCAGACTCCCCCTGCTCACAGCAGCCTATAATTATGCCCACACACACACCACACACACACACACCACACACCCACACCCACCCACACCCACACCCACCCACACACACACACACACACCCACTAAGCTGTAATAGTAACCTTATGAGGACACTGTATACCCACTAAGCTGTTTTACAACCAAAACTTGGTCTTTTTCTATTTTTATCCACTGTCTGTAAATTCTATATAATTCTGTTAATTCTGTATATTTCATGCAAATACCTTCAATTAGGATTCCATCTGCTTGTTCCTGATTTACTCTTCGAGAAAACAGGAGTTGTGTGGTGTGTGTGGTGTGTGTGTGCGCGTGTGTGTGTGTGTGTGTGTGTGTGTGAGGCTGATAAAAGAAGAGTTGTGTGGTGTGTGTGGTGTGTGTGTGCGCGTGTGTGTGTGTGTGTGTGTGTGTGAGGCTGATAAAAGAATAGTTGTGTGGTGTGTGTAGAGACACTCACGTTCAACGTCTCGAAAACCGGGAGTGAGCAAGGCACGAGGCGTCCCACTGTACAGAGGCATCCTGGGAGGAAAACAGAACCAGATCAGACGCACAACGTCAACAGAGACACACTAGTAAATGTGTGTGTGAGTGTGTGTGTGTGTGTGTGTGTGTGAGAACAAGAACGAGATCAGACACACAACGTCAACAGAGACACACTAGTAAATGTGTGTGTGAGTGTGTGTGTGTGTGTGTGTGTGTGTGTGTGTGTGTGTGTGTGTGTGTGTGTGTGTGTGAGAACAAGAACGAGATCAGACACACAACGTCAACAGAGACACACTAGTCAGTCGGAGCATTCTAAGAACAGATCTGACAGCCAATTAAAGCGGAAGGTGTGAACTTTCACATGAAACATCGAGAATGGAAGTTAAAACTTCCACGCAGGTAAAAGCAGATTGTGTGGGTTGGTGAAAACAGACAACATCAAATCCTCAAAAAAAGACCAGGATTCAATAAGAGGCCGGGCTTCAGGTAGTAGCCGGGGGCGTGGTTGATACGGACAAATAAAGGCCGTGCCCGAATACAGGCCGGGGGTAAAATAAAGTAAGGTACCGGTAGCCTATTTTACTGTAGCCTACCAGCATCAGTCCTTCAGCACAAAGCAGACCTGTGCGCTGTGCAGCCTAAGTAAATAAAAGACCCCGGCCACAATTTGAGGATTTACGGTAGTTTCAGTAATGTGGACATAATGCATCTCCAATAGCAGCATCAAGCATGTGTGTGTCCAGTCTGTGCATCCACGATCCAAACCTTTGGCTTCCAGACAGCAGTGGAGTATCTGAAGCACCAGAGAAGAGCTGGAGGATCCCCAAGCCCCGGCCCAAGGCATGCTGGGAGTCGAGGGAGACCAGCTCCACCACCGCGACCACACAGGGCAGGATCAGGGAGGTGTGGAAGTACACAACCTGAGAGAAACAGAGGG
This sequence comes from Sprattus sprattus, assembly GCF_963457725.1. NCBI lineage: Eukaryota > Metazoa > Chordata > Actinopteri > Clupeiformes > Clupeidae > Sprattus > Sprattus sprattus. Next base: position 154,750 of record NW_027666726.1, on the reverse strand, counting down.
AGCAGGTGAGAAGAGAGACGTGTGAGAAGAGAGACGTGTGGAAGTACACAACCTGAGAGAAACAGAGGGAGCAGGGTGAGAAGAGAGACGTGTGGAAGTACACAACCTGGGAGAAACAGAGGGAGCAGGGTGAGAAGAGAGACGTGTGAGAAGAGAGACGTGTGGAAGTACACAACCTGAGAGAAACAGAGGGAGCAGGGTGAGAAGAGAGACGTGTGGAAGTACACAACCTGGGAGAAACAGAGGGAGCAGGGTGAGAAGAGAGACGTGTGGAAGTACACAACCTGGGAAAACAGAGGGAGCAGGGTGAGAAGCTGTTTGCCTTCGATAGCAATGAACATTTTTGCACTACTTTCCACTACTTGCAGCTCTGTCACAAGTAAAGCACAATGTTATATGTATATGTGATATGTAAACACCCCACCCCCACGTGTACATGCTCTCTCTATGTGTATTGTTTGTGTTTTTGTATTGATTGTGTTTTTTGTATTTATTGTGATTCATGTTTGTTTGTAAGTGTAAGCTACTGGATGACCTTAATTTCCCTCGGGATCAATAAAGTATCCATCTATCTATCTATCCATCATTGGCTGGTTAGTCCTGGGCTGAGATGGCTGTGTGTCCAGGTATATGGGTAACGTAACGTTAGAAAACTTTCTTGATAACACTCTTGGCCAGATTTACAACTGCCATGATTGAATGAACATGTTTGCAAAGGGCAAGGGGAGGAGGGGGGGGGATTGGGGACTGTATTATTCTGAAAAAAATACTTGAGGTTTAAAACTGCACATATGAGCATCCATATAATCATGTGTAAGGCTGATTTTTTTTATTTTCATGTGAAAGGCTCCGAGCAACATTTAGCTTCCTTTGAACTTGTTGTTGTTGTTGTTGTTGCTGTTGTTGCTTTGTTTTTGTTTTGTATTTGTTTTCTTTATAGACGATGCCCCTAGTGTGCAAGTCTGCCTCTTCAACATGTTCACACTGCAAAAGTGCAGCAATTTGCCACATGAATCTTTCAGCAGGACCGTCTCAGCTCTGGGCTCTGTGTGTGTGTGTGTGTGTGTGTGTGTGTGTGTGTGTGTGTGTGTGTGTGTGTGTGTGTGTGTGTGTGTGTGGACAGTCTCAGCTCTGGGCTCCTCCTGAAAGTTTAATAACCAACTTAGACCCTAAATAGGGTCATTATAGAGGGGCAAGTAGGCCAGACTTAACTTCAAAGTGAAAAGTACATTAAGTGTGTGTGTGTGTGTGTGTGTGTGTGTGTGTGTGTGTGTGTGCGAACTCACAGGATAGTTCTTCCATAAAGCAGGCTAACTCACAGGATAGTTCCTTCGTGAAGCAGGCTAACTCACAAATCATCTTCACATTGCGTTCTGCCAACAAGCATCGACCATCACTGCCAGCCCCAGCCAGCACTTGCAGGGTTACACAGGAGTACCCACTCCACACCAGGCACCCATTTCATCTAGGGGTAGGCCTCATCCTAACCCACCCTGAAACTAGTGGGCCACCCTAGAACTGCCTACTAGACACCTTTAAAAAGCAGCTTAAAACCTTTCTTTTTACCAAAGCATTTTATTAATTTTATCTGGCACTATTTATTTCTCTGTTACTTGCACCAGGTTCTGATACGATGTTGATCATTTTGTATTTATCTTTTACTCCATGTACTGCTCCTGCCGCTTGCTTTTATTGATTTTATGGAAAGCACTTTGAATTGCAAATCTTGTACGAAATGTGCTATATAAATAAAGTCTTACTTACTTACTTACTGCCCACTAGTTCCTGCAGTGGAAACAGGTGTGGGCCACCCTAGAACTAGAACTAGAACTGCCCACTAGTTCCTGCGCTGGAAAGTGCAGAAGGAATAAAGGGGGGACCGAGCTGGAGGGCTCTTGGGCCTGGTGTTCGGCCTGTTGGTGTGTGTGTGTGTGTGTGTGTGTGTGTGTGTGTGAGGGGACCGAGCTGGAGGGCTCTTGGGCCTGGTGTTCGGCCTGGTGTGTGTGTGTGTGTGTGTGTGTGTGTGTGGGGACCGAGCTGGAGGGCTCTTGGGCCTGGTGTTCGGCCTGTTGGCAAAGACAAGACAAGAAATAGAACTTCCAAATGAGTTTCATGTATCATTTATGATACGGAATAAAACATTGAGTTTGTTTACAAGTCATTTCCCAATTCTCCACAAAAATGAAGTCATTCTACTGTCAGTGAACTCAATTTGAACCACTCTGCTGAAAAGACAGATTTGTCTCCCCATGTACCTCATACTGCCTGCCGACGGAGATAATGATCGGCATGCAGGACGCACACACACACACACACACACCCACACACAGACACACACACACACACACACACACACACACACACACACACACACACACACACACACACACACACACACACACACACACACACACACACACACCCCTCATACGCTCTCTTGTCTAATTGCAATCCAGGGCAGTCAACAGTCCAGTCCAAACAGAAGTGAAAATAGCCCATTTCCAATTTCAGAAGCAGCTTTTGTCCCGTGCCCCCCCCCCCCCCCCCCCCCCCTATCTGCATCTCTCTCACGGAGCTGTCGCCCTGCCTTATCGAGCGAACACAAGAAGATGAACCATGTGGTCGAAATCATTTCTCCTTAAATCATCTTTGCCGAGCTGCCTTTGTCATTTCCCCTCCAGTCTATTTCTGTTTAACGGCACTACCCACAAGCCCCGGCGATACTGGGCCGTCACCGCGGTAACCAACCGCTCATTTCCATTAGCATGCAAAGACAGCGTAATAACATGAGGTGATGGTAAAGACAGCGTAATAACATGAGGTGATGGTAAAGGCAAAGACAGCATAATAACACGAGGTGATGGTAAAGACAGCATAATAACACGAGGTGATGGTAAAGACAGCATAATAACATGAGGTGATGGTGAAGGCAAAGACAGCATAATAACATGAGGTGATGGTAAAGACAGCATAATAACATGAGGTGATGGTGAAGGCAAAGACAGCATAATAACATGAGGTGATGGTAAAGGTAAAGACAGCATAATAACACAAGGTGATGGTGAAGGCAAAGACAGCATAATAACATGAGGTTATGGTGAAGACAGCGTAATAACACAAGGTGATGGTAAAGACAGCATAATAACATGAGGTGAAGGCAAAGACAGCGTAATAACATGAGGTTATGGTGAAGACAGCGTAATAACATGAGGTGATGGTAAAGACAGCGTAATAACATGAGGTGATGGCAAAGACAGCGTAATAACATGAGGTGATGGTAAAGGCAAAGACAGCATAATAACATGAGGTGATGGTAAGGGCAAAGACAGCGTAATAACACGAGGTGATGGTAAGGGCAAAGACAGCATAATAACATGAGGTGATGGTAAGGGCACGCATCCAACAGAGCGACAGCCATTACTTTTATTAGGGAAAGGAATAAAACAACCTGCACTCACTAAGTGGTCGTAGTGGGTGAGAACACTAATGTACGTATGACAGTGATCTACGCCCTTTAAGACGGCAGTATTTAATGTGCTGGGTGCTGATTGGACGACAGTGATCTACCCCCTTTAAGACGGCAGTATTGGGGGGCACTGTGGCGCAAGCAGTAGCCCCGACCACATACGGGCTTGAAGCCCATGGAGGACACAGGTTCGATTCCGGCCTGATGTCATTTCTCCTGTCAACTCCCCACCTCTTCTCCCTCTTATTTCCTGTCCCACTCTTCACTGCTCTATCGATTAAAGGCACAAAAATAAATCTTTAATTTAAAGTATTTAATGTGCTGGGTGCTTTGAAGAGGAATCCAGAGCGCATCATACGTTAAGGTCACTTGTTTTTGTAGATGGACGCCATTAATCTATTTCATCCACTTACTTATCCATTCATTACACTGTTGCCATGGCAACGAAATCAGCAAGCATTTGCAAGCATGTCTCACTTTGGTCCAAAGTAAACCAATAGGTCTTTCGCTGCAGGGTGCTATTACATTATAACACTTTAAAAGACTTGATTTGCTTATAAAACCACACACACACACACACACACACACACACACAGTGTCATCAAGGCTATGGGATCAGGGGAGCCATACACCCATATTAGTCTGAGTCTAATCTCAGTTTTATATTAGTCTGGGCCTAATCCCAGTTTATATTAGTCTGGGCCTAATCCCAGTTTATATTAGTCTGGGCCTAATCCCAGTTTATATTAGTCTGAGTCTAATCTCAGTTTTATATTAGCTTGAGTCTAATGCCAGTTTATATTAGTTTGAGTCTAATGCCAGTTTTATATTAGTCTGAGTCTAATGTCAGTTTTATATTAGCCTAGTCTGAGCCTAATCCCAGTTTATATTAGTCTGGGCCTAATCCCAGTTTATATTAGTCTGAGTCTAATCTCAGTTTTATATTAGTTTGAGTCTAATGCCAGTTTATATTAGTTTGAGTCTAATGCCAGTTTTATATTAGTCTGAGTCTAATGTCAGTTTTATATTAGCCTAGTCTGAGCCTAATCCCAGTTTATATTAGTCTGGGCCTAATCCCATTTTTATATTAGTCTGGGCCTAATCCCAGCTCTGTGGTTCCATGCACACACTACAAGTGCGTATCAGAGGTGCAGACACACACACACACACACACACACACACACACACACACACACACACACACACACACACACACACACACACACACACACACACACACACACACACACAACTAGTGCATATCAGAGGTGCAGAATCAATAGAACTGAGCAATGATTGCATATCTTAGAAAAAAGAAACCAGTCATGCTGAAAACCCCTCACAGCATACCAGATACCACCCCCCCCCCCCCCCCCCCACACACACACACACACACACACACACACACACACTAATTCTCCACGGGAAAAAGTCAGAGCCAATTTCTCCATCATAACATTTCTTTTTTTGCTACTCTCTGTCAAGAAATTAGCAAGCCAAATTTCTAACAGGACTACAAAGACATAACTGCACAGCACCCCCCCCCCCCACACACACACACACACACACACCACAGGAGCAGCACAGCACACACACACACACACACCACAGGAGCAGGCTGGAGTCTGCGCTAGAGCAGCTTGGGGCCATGCTCTGCCAAGAACAACATATGTTGATTCTTATGAGGGGGTTACACTCAACACAGCATTGTCAACAAGCCATTAGTCAGTGGTGGTGAGGGGTAAACACCTCAGTAGAACTCCTGTTAAGGTGTCATCTCCTGGTGTGTGTGTGTGTGTGTGTGTGTGTGTGTGTGTGTGTGTGTGTGTGTGTGTGTGTGTGTCTGTGTGTGTGTGTGTCTGTGTGTGTGTGTCTCCTGCAGAGGTGGAGGCAGGGGAGTGGTCGTCACATGAGCTCATTACGGAGGAGAACACCATGCCCTGCCCCGAAGAACAAATGCACTCCAACTAATGATGGTGGAGGTTTAAGGGAAGAAGGAAAGGGAGGAGAAAGGAAGAGGAGAGAGAAGGGGGAGAGAAGGGGGAGAGAGAAAGGGAGAGGAGAGAGAAGGGGGAGAGAAGGGGAGAGAGAAGGGGAGAGAGAAGGGGAGAGAGAAAGGAAGAGGAGAGAGAAGGGGAGAGAAGGGGAAGAGAAGGGGGAGAGATAAGGGGGAGAGAGAAGGGGAGAGAGAAGGGGAGAGAGAAAGGAAGAGGAGAGAGAAGGGGAGAGATAAAGGAAGACGAGAGAAGGGGAGAGAGAGATAGAGGAGAGAGAAAGGGAGAGAGAAGGGGAGAGAGAAGTGGAGAGAGAAAGGAAGGGGAGAGAGAAAGGGAGAGAGAAGAGGAGAGAGAAGGGGAGAGAGAAGGGGAGAGATAAAGGAAGAGGAGAGAGAAGGGGAGAGGAGAGAGAAGGGGAGAGAGAAGGGGAGAGAGAAGAGGAGAGAGAAGGGGAGAGATAAAGGAAGAGGAGAGAGAAGGGGAGAGAGAAGGGGAGAGAGAAGGGGAGAGAAAGGAAGAGGAGAGATAAAGGAAGAGGAGAGAGAAGGGGAGAGATAAAGGAAGAGGAGAGAGAAGGGGAGAGAGAAGGGGAGAGAGAAGGGGAGAGAGAAGGGGAGAGAGAAGAGGAGAGAAAGGAAGAGGAGGTAAAGGAAGAGGAGAGAGAAGGGGAGAGAAAGGAAGAGGAGGTAAAGGAAGAGGAGAGAGAAGGGGAGAGAGAAGAGGAGAGAGAATGGGAGAGAAAGGAAGAGGAGAGATAAAGGAAGAGGAGAGATAAAGGAAGAGGAGAGAGAAGGGGAGGTAAAGGAAGAGGAGGTAAAGGAAGAGGAGAGAAAGGAAGAGGAGAGAAAGGAAGGGGAGATAAAGGAAGAGGAGGTAAAGGAAGAGGAGAGAAAGGAAGAGGAGGTAAAGGAAGAGGAGGTAAAGGAAGAGGAGGTAAAGGAAGAGGAGGTAAAGGAAGAGGAGGTAAAGGAAGAGGAGGTAAAGGAAGAGGAGAGAAAGGAAGGGGAGATAAAGGAAGAGGAGGTAAAGGAAGAGGAGAGAAAGGAAGAGGAGGTAAAGGAAGAGGAGAGAAAGGAAGGGGAGATAAAGGAAGAGGAGAGAGAAGAGGAGAGATAAAGGAAGAGGAGGTAAAGGAAGAGGAGAGAAAGGAAGGGGAGATAAAGGAAGAGGAGAGATAAAGGAAGAGGAGAGAGAAGAGGAGGTAAAGGAAGAGGAGAGAGAAGAGGAGGTAAAGGAAGAGGAGGTAAAGGAAGAGGAGAGAGAAGAGGAGAGATAAAGGAAGAGGAGGTAAAGGAAGAGGAGGTAAAGGAAGAGGAGAGAGAAGAGGAGGTAAAGGAAGAGGAGGTAAAGGAAGAGGAGAGAGAAGAGGAGAGATAAAGGAAGAGGAGGTAAAGGAAGAGGAGGTAAAGGAAGAGGAGAGAGAAGAGGAGGTAAAGGAAGAGGAGGTAAAGGAAGAGGAGGTAAAGGAAGAGGAGAGAGAAGAGGAGGTAAAGGAAGAGGAGGTAAAGGAAGAGGAGGTAAAGGAAGAGGAGAGAGAAGAGGAGGTAAAGGAAGAGGAGGTAAAGGAAGAGGAGGTAAAGGAAGAGGAGAGAGAAGAGGAGGTAAAGGAAGAGGAGGTAAAGGAAGAGGAGGTAAAGGAAGAGGAGGTAAAGGAAGAGGAGAGAGAAGAGGAGGTAAAGGAAGAGGAGGTAAAGGAAGAGGAGGTAAAGGAAGAGGAGGTAAAGGAAGAGGAGGTAAAGGAAGAGGAGAGAAAGGAAGAGGAGGTAAAGGAAGAGGAGGTAAAGGAAGAGGAGGTAAAGGAAGAGGAGAGAGAAGAGGAGGTAAAGGAAGAGGAGGTAAAGGAAGAGGAGGTAAAGGAAGAGGAGGTAAAGGAAGAGGAGGTAAAGGAAGAGGAGAGAAAGGAAGAGGAGGTAAAGGAAGAGGAGAGAAAGGAAGAGGAGGTAAAGGAAGAGGAGGTAAAGGAAGAGGAGGTAAAGGAAGAGGAGAGAAAGGAAGAGGAGATAAAGGAAGAGAAGATAAAGGAAGAGGAGAGAAAGGAAGAGGAGAGAAAGGAAGGGGAGATAAAGGAAGAGGAGAGAGAAGGGGAGAGAGAAGAGGAGAGAGCAGGAGAGAGAAGGGAAGAGGAGAGATAAAGGAAGAGGAGAGAAAGGAAGAGGAGAGAGAAGGGGAGAGAGAAGGGGAGAGAGAAGAGGAGAGAGCAGGAGAGATAAAGGAAGAGGAGAGATAAAGGAAGAGGAGAGAAAGGAAGAGGAGGTAAAGGAAGAGGAGAGATAAAGGGGAAAGAAAGTTCCCCTGTTCCTCTGGGATGGCCGCCCCCAGTAGAGCTGGAATATTGATCCCTTCCCATCCCAGCCCGCAGTGGCCCCTCCCTCCAGCTGATGTATGATTGACGTGCCTGTTGAAGCGTGGGTCAGAGGGGGCCGTGGGAGAGAGGACCTAAGAGGAAGTACCAGAATAACCCACGATCCTCCAC
>NW_027666726.1:111814-139314 GCF_963457725.1 Sprattus sprattus | reverse complement strand
AGTGGGATCATTTATTGTGGAGCCACATCATTTTTGCTTTTGAAGGCCCCTGGCTGCAACTTTCTTCCACAGCTTTCCACCTGTAACTATAGCTAGCATAATCTACTCTATGTAGCTAGAGGAGAAATACTTCAGTGTTGTGCTGCCACTTAGTGGACAAAAAGGTATTGCTGTATGGGTTAATCAGCTAACAACAAACTGATCCAATTCTGTTCTGTGGGATCATTTTGGATTCAGCGTTCAGTACGATGACGAGGATAAGAAGACTGTAAACAAACAAACTAGGCTTTGCCACCGTTGGCTGCCTGGGGAGAAACAGTTCCAGCATGATGTCTCAGTGATGTCACCATCACTCTGCCCTATCCCAGATGGACACAACAATCTATCGCTGGCAAAAAAAAAAAACACACACACACACACGCACACACACACACACAAATAACAAATCAACACAAAACAAAGAAACTAGAAGGGCACTTAGAATGGGCAGACCTTCACCAAGGCCTAGGTCATGGGAACATGTGAACTGTCAATCAATCTCTTTTGTTTATTTCTCTTGAGTGGCTCTTTGACTCTCACTCGATTCCCATTGGAAGAATATGTATGTACCTTGTTGGATGAAATGTATATGTGTATCATTTAATTCATTAGGTTAGTAGAGTATTCCATAGTATAGCTTGAATTGAATGAATAACTGAGTTGGCCAGGTGTTCTGTCTGACCTGTTGTGAAATATTTGATCAGCTAAGAGAGTAACTCAAGGCTTGGGGTGAGGGGATCCTGTGTAAATATTCTTATCTATAAGTGAAGGCCAGGTGGCTACATTGTAAGATGCCAAAGGAGGAGTCTGGAGAGCTATACGATGTGACTATGCACAGAGAAGTTTTGAGTTTTGTTACTGATTGTAATGGTTGTAACAGTGCTCCCGATATCGTTAATAAATCTGCATTACCACTCCAGTTGTCTGTAAGTAATTTTGACCACACCCTCATCACAGACGGAGGAAGTCGTGGTCTAATGTGTTTATATGTACCTCATCACAGACGGAGGAAGTCTGTTCTAATGTGTTTATATGAACCTCATCACAGACGGAGGAAGGCTGTTCTAATGTGTTTACCTCATCACAGACGGAGGAAGTCGTGTTCTAATGTGTTTACCTCATCACAGACGGAGGAAGTTGTGTTCTAATGTGTTTATATGTACCTCATCACAGACGGAGGAAGTCGTGTTCTAATGTGTTTATATGTACCTCATCACAGACGGAGGAAGTCGTGTTCTAATGTGTTTGTATGTCCCTCATCACAGACGGAGGAAGGCGTGTTCTAATGTGTTTGTATGTGGTGTTCTAATGTGTTTATGTGTGTGTGTGTGTGTGTGTGTGTGTGTGTGTGTGTGTGTGTGTGTGTGTGTGTGTGTGTGTGTGTTCGCTCTACCTCATCAATAGCAACTTTGCTGCCATGTTCCAGAACAGCAGTAGAATCGTGAGGCGGACTCCTCCAAGTCCTCCCAAAGAAATGGCGGTGGACGGTGTCGAAGAAGGACACCCTCAGCTCGAAGCTGGACGTTTTCTACAACAACAAGAGAGAGAGGTCGTTAGGTCGGTCAGAATAAACACTGAGCTACTGAATAGTGTTCCCACAGATTAATATTAATAATCCTGCAGATTAGTATTAAGTTAAGACTGCACGGACATCAGACTTTTGTAAATCACACTCTAACTGATTGGTCAGCTCATTTACGCTGGCCTTTAGCGATCCCATGGCAACCCTGCCACGTTTGCAGCTGCAATCATATCCACTGGATTAATATTTAGAGAAGGGGGGGGGGGGGGGGGGGTTTAAAGACACAGGAGCTCTAACGGAACGTTTTTAAACAGAGGGCGAATTGAGATGCATGCATGAGAATCTATTCAAGTAGATACCGTAAACCGTAAACTTTAATTTGAAGCCATTTGAATAGTCTACCAATCGAGTTGATGGATTACCATGAAATAATGACTAAAGCACTTTAGATAAACAAAAAGCAATTTGTGTGTTTTCACAAATCAGAATGTATCTGAAAAACATGCCAACTGAGATGTGTGATAACATGAAAGATAGACTACAGCACTTTAGGGGAGGGGAGGGGATCAGGCCCGGAGCTCAGGTGAGGTGCGGGATAAGCGGAGTCAGGTGAGACAGGTTCAGCACCAGAAGAAGATAACTAAATCACGATCAAATCCAAACACGACAAAATAACCTTAACAGATAATGAAACATGGAGGACAGGTGTCTGTTCTAGGGTAAGTTGATGGGTAGAAAAGATGAGATATTTGGAGCTGTCAGCTGCACGACTACCATGGTAGGCATCGATTCCCACCCCAACCTGTTTGCCCTGGCTGGGTTATATGACGCAGACAGGCTACAGACACCGTGCACGTCAGGATCCTCAACACTGATGGATTACCTAAGGTGCATTAACATTTTCCATTTCTATTGAATTTTGAATTGTTAATAATGTTGACTATACAGTGGCATAAAAGCTGAGAACGTTAGATTTACACAACTACCAGGGTACTACCAATTTAAATCTATGCTTAGAAATTAACAAAAAAGTGAGCTTGCCCCATGTTACCTATGAGCAGTAGTCGAGTTGAGGGGGGATGGGGGGGGATGGCATCCCCCTTGGGTATTAAAATGGTCAAAACCATCCCCCTTATGAAACGTCCATCCCCCCTTCTCATCCCCTGTTATTTGATCAATTAATGTGGAAATATTGACACTATTTAATTTTCAACATTCTACATTTTTTATGTATGCACATATGTCACGTCAGTTAGCGTCAGCGATAGTAACGGTCAAATTGTCTGATTGGAATTTCTTAAAAATCCCGCCCCGCAAACACAATCTGAATTTAACAATCCTAATATTAAGGCCTATAAAGCAAACGTGCACTGCCTTTATTATGTTTTAATGGAACAGGCTATTCTGCCATCTGAAAGTTATTAAACAACACGCATATGCTGCATTTTAAATCAAGCGCAAATCGTCGGTTACAAACAAGGAGCGGCTGAGTGAGAAGGATCAAACATGGCCAAGCAGACTAGCCTTAAAAGCTTTTTTCAGAGGCCAAATGCAACTGATGAGAGTGAACCGTCTGATGAGGATGAACCTGTAATACCTGCAGTGTTGCTTGCGTCTGATCGCATTTAATTTCATTCTACTGTCTATGCCCGTGCGTGAGAGCGCCGAAGTTGCGTAGAGGCAGAGAGCGGTATTGCAGACAGATAGAGACTTTAAAAAAGTATAGCTCTCAACATATTGAAAAAAAGTTCATTTTTTGGAGCTGTGAATTTTTTTTTGGGAATTATAACCTATGAACTGAACTAGTGGTATAACCCTGGTTAGTGTGTACAATTGCAAGAGACACATCATTTTGTGTATGCAAGAACAATCCAAGGCCTAGTAAATAAAAGTTTGGCCAATATTTTGAAATGTGTTCATTTACAAGGTAAAGTTGTACACTTCTATCAAAGGTTAAACAGTTGCTCAACAGTTGATAATGTCTTGTTTTTCAGGATGACCACAAGAGCTAGAATTTCTCTCTAAGATAGCCTCAGAATGTACCATTTAAGCTTCAATTTTTCAAATGCTTCACTCCGTGGAAGGGGTAACCCCCCTTCCACACCATCCCCCACCTGGGCCGTGTCGCTCCCTCGGCTTGGCGCGGGGTGTCCTCCCTGATACTATTTTTTTTTCTAGAAAACCCCCTGATATCATATTATATGTAGTATTTTCAGATTTTGTAAATGATACATTTGTTTAATCCATGTTCTTGCACTTGAATTAAAATGGACTTGACTTGAGAGGATTCATGTTCATTTACAATGTTTTGTTTCAACATTAAATGGATGAATTCCCAGTAGATTTATAGGTATCATGAGTATGAAGTTGCACTTGCACCAATTTGTCCTCTTCATTTACCCTAAGTGGTAGCCATGGGACCAACTCTAATTCTGAGGTGCCTTGGTCAAGATCAATGACAGGACTATCTGACACGTAATATATCCATAGCATGCATGTTGTTTTACAGTAATAGAATATAATAATTATGTTTGTGCTTAAACAATAATCAAAATATAAGTCACCATTTTAATCTCCCGCATGCCCCCGGACCCCCTAGCAGGATCACAGATCCACCATCCCCCCTGGCTTTTTTTTACAACTTGACCACTGCCTATGAGCTAGCGAAAAGGTTAACATAACGTTAGTTACACAAAGGGAAACTGCTTAAAATGAAGGTTTAACATCACAATCACCTGCACTGATAAGGACAACCTCAATTAACAATGGAGTGTTATTTTGTGTGCATACAAGTACGTTGTTTTTGTATCCTTCCCCGCAAACGTTGCCATGTCGAGTGACATCACTTCTCAAAATGTTTTCTCCGGAAAGTCGGAGTTTTTCCACTTCCCAGTTGCTTATAAACGCACTATTAGCCATTGGTCGTGCCGTGTTTTTTTTTGTTTTATCCCTGAACAACGTTTTTATAGCTTGCTGAATTCCAAATGGTAACCGCAAACAAACTTTACAGACGTAGCTAGCTAATGTTGGCTAAATAGCCTATCAAACTGTTGTCAGACAAATCACCTGAAAAATAGAAGCTCCATCCAAGTGCTTGAAGCTGAGCTGAAAACCTTGGGAAGGTTTGTCAGCTTGTCGGGCGGTCTGGCTGTGGGGTGGAACCGCTCTGGTTCGCTCGAACACTTCTCTCCAGTCTGTCATTACCCAATTTTAACCTGATTACTTCTCTGATTCAAACCTGTACAAGAAAAAACACGTTGACAAAATGCCTCCGTTAATGACAGGAGAGTCACTGTGAATTGGTCCATACTATGAATTAGAAATAATATGAGCTATCATGGTAGGAGAAAGTTTATTTGTCTTACCTGGAAGAATTGAGTTTACATCCATCAGTTCCTGAGCATGTTAGCCATTCACTTACATCGAAACTCACAGTGCGTGTTCGTAGCCAGCAACTCTTCTGTCAGAAAGGTTAACAAAATCTCTGGTTAAGGCAACTGTATCTAGTTAGCTTGCTGGCTAGCTACATATGAAAGAGGGATATAGCGTAAGTTCTAGAGCTTTCAGTGAACCATAGCTTTCTTCCTTTGGTGCAAAACAAAAGGTTTTTCATCTGTACTCAGGACGAAGATTTTTTTTTGTGCAAGGCTAAAAAACATCAGCAAAACAGAAATCCCAGTTGGCACAAGGTTGTATCAACTGACGTTAGCTGCCTCAAACATGTAGTTTAGCTTTTACCGCCGCTTGGTAGCCGTTACCTAGGAGATTATTCTTCTGCAGTGTGACTATATCGTTTTTTGGCATGCCAAAGGTGGAGCTTTAACTACTGCCATCTAGTGTTCAGAGAAAGCTCTAACTAATCTATGTCCAATGTTGAAGTGTAGACCGGAAGCGACCGCCTATGTTTAGGCTAGTTTAACGCTGCTAGTACTCTTCTGATTGCCACTACCCTAACACTGCTGTAATACTTCAAAACAACGGAGATAGCTTCACACGTTTATTACTGGATTTCTGCGGTTGGTAAAATACGTTTCACGTGGAATTATTTGGAATGGAGAGACATGAATCTAATTCAGAGTTGCCTGTTGAACGACAACATGAGGACTGTTTGAGCCGGTCCACTCAAGAACGCTGTCCCGTCAATTTCTCTGTGGCTGTAGTACTGCCAGCCGCAGGCTCCGGCGAGAGAACGGGACTCTCCACACCGAAACAATTCTGCAAGATTCTTGGAAGGCCTTTGATCAGTTACACAATTCATGCATTTGAGAGAGTGTGTTGGATTGACAGTATTGTTGTTGTGGTTGCCAAGGAGAGTCACGACATGATGGCAGACATTCTTCACAAATACAACCACACCAAAGTCAAACTAGTGGAAGGAGGACCAACCAGACATCGGTCCATTTTGAATGGATTGCTGGCCTTCAGTGAAACAGGAGTTGGTCCCAAATTGCAGAAACCAAAGGTGGTCATCATCCATGATGCTGTCCGGCCATTCCTTGAAGAGGACTTCCTCCTAAAGATAACACTGGCTGCCAAAGAGCGAGGGGCCTCAGGAGCTGCCCGACCACTCGTCTCCACAGTGGTGGCAGCGACCGCAGGGGGATACCTCGACTACTGCCTCGAGAGGGCCAAATACAGAGCCAGCGAGACACCACAGGGTTTTATTTATGATATCATCTACCAGGCTTACCAGCAATGTAGTGAGGCAGAATTTAAGTTTGGCACAGAATGCTTGGATTTGGCTCTGCAGCACTGTGGCACCAGCGCCCAACTGATTGAGGGTCCACCAACATTGTGGAAGGTCACACACAAACAAGACTTGGCCTCAGCAGAAGCTACCATTAAAGAGTCCCTCTCCCAGTCGGCCTGTATCATCTCAGGGGAGTGCACTGAAACACACGATCTGTCCACCTGTATGAAGAGCTGGCTCACGGCGGCGGGCATGAGGGTGGATGCAATACCAAACACAGAGCGAAGCATGACACTCTCAGCCAGCAGAAATGTTATCAAACTTTCCGTGAACAGCTCTGATTTTGCAGAGATTAGGGAAATAATGAAAAGGTGTGAAGAATCCAAGGACTTTCTCCTGTATCCAGTTATCATTCTTTGGGTTTTCCTGAATGTGTCGGATCAAGTCACCCTCAGACAAGAAAATGATGAAGCCTCTACCATCATGAATTTGGCTGAGGAAGCCAAGAAAATAAATATTTTCCTGTATGGTGTCCAACTCAGTTACAGTAAGGTGTCCACACAATGGGAGAGAACAGTGAATAGACTATGTCAGCTTACCATGGCCCTCATCAGAGACAGAAACGATGCCTTTACTGGACAAATGCTGCAGGCCTGACCACAAACACACTCACAAAGACATAAATGCATTTCATCATGCAACTATCTGTCTTTATAATGGAAATCATGTAAGGTAAATGTTGTATTCAGTTTATAAATACTTCATTAATGTAATGTTGCACTTGTATGTCACTTTTCAAAGTATATTGAATATACCTGTAACATCAAAACATAAATGAACTGTGGAACATTAAAAAAAAATACAAACTGTTGAAGTGTATGTCCATCCTTTTTAGCTGTTATCTAAATGACTTGACTGAACTGTGATGAAACTCAACAATGCTCACTGCGTGACAAGCGGTGAATACGGGACTCCTGTATAATCCCAGATACTCCACAGATGATTGGATGTATCTGGGAGTTTGCTGCACTGTTACGCAGTGTTTCCTCTCCCAAACGCATCATCAATGTTGTATGTATCATGTTTATACCATGTTGTGTTTGTATGTATTGTGTACATTTACCACATGTAGGCTAGCATGCTCATCCTGATGCATGCGTGATTTCATCTGCCATGTTTCTCCTCCCCTTGTCCTCCCTCCGCTTCCGCCACTACCCCACCCTTCTTCTTCCATCTCTCCCCGGCAGGCTCTTGCCCCTGGCACCAATGATCTTGCCCTAAAGGGGTTCAGGGGTCTCAAACTATTGTATTGTTTTGGCGCTATATAAATACAATGTAATTGAATTGACAGTGACCTGTGTATGCTCACTGGCAGTTCTTGCAGATGATGAAATATACTATGTTGCTACTGATCAAGTAAAACTTCTGAGACACTAGCAGACCTAAGCCTGAATGGTTGTTAAAGATGACTGTGAATTCTCTATGGGATGTATGTTGCTCTGCAGTCTCCTCTGGCTTCTCATCCATGCATGTACTAAATCTTGTGAATTCCTTTTGCATTACATTTAGTCATTTAGCAGACGCTTTCGTCCGAAGCAATGTACAAGGGAGAGTCAATCTACGAGTAATGAAGATCTAGTCTAGTGTAACAATAAATACTATTTTACATAAGAAATAGACTAAAAGAGCAGGACTGTAGCAGCTGTAAGTGCAGGTTTAGTTCTACTTCTGGTTTCCTCTGAGTGCCATGATGGTGAAATGACTTCAACTGTCTTGATCTCTCTCAGGAAGTGCCTGGAATAACCCTATAGAGTAAGCTGCATATTTTATGAAATCTGATGAGTTGAGCGAAAGACTAAAACATCAAACGTATGCCACAGATGGGAATTCTGCTTGTCTAATGAGGCTTATACTGTATATCCATGTTCTTAAAGTAGACCCTCGTGGCTAACCTCTTCATAAACTTATATATCCATGTTCTTAAAGTAGACCCTTATCGTTAGCCTCTTCATATCCTTTACAGAGTTGCTCTCCATAAAAAAGACAACCGTGTTTAAAAATTCTACTCTCTCATTTTGTATAGGCCTATTGTGTTTTAGTTTTATTTAAAATGGGAAATTCTTCTTCAGAATGGATCCATAGGCCAAAGAGGTCTCTCCTGTCCTTCTGCCATTATGGAGGTGGACAATGTGGCTTCATGCTCTTCTGTCCCATAGAAATGACAAACTCTACATATTTATATAATCCTTGGCCATCATGGGCAATGTGAAACACACACCCCCCCCCCCCCTCCACCGTGTCCTGGTAGGATAGTCCAGCAGCCTCCGTAACTGGCGGCTCAACACGCTACGTTTTCAGACTGAGCGTTTTAGGAGGTCCTTTGTCCCAGCTGTCATAAAACTCTAACTATATGACTTTACACTATATGACTGTTTTGCACTATACATTCTAGCTACACACTACATAACCGTATTGCATTGTATTGTCTGTTTGTATAGTATTGTCTGTAATTATTGTAAATATGAGAGCTGCAAGATACCAGAATTTCCCCACAGGATTAATAAAGTATTTATCTATCTATCTATCTCTATCTATCTATTAATAAAGTTTAATTTATAAAGTATTTATCTATCTATCTATCTATCTCTATCTATATACAATCATTGGTTCTAGCTATAGAATAGAATACAGCCGACCTGCTCACTGCCATTCACTGGCATGTGACTCATCTGAACTCATTAAGAGACTAACAGCACAGGTATACATTTCATCAGTTGGTTATGATGGCCTTATTACCTCCGCCAAGGAGGTTCACCCCTGTATGTTTGTTTGTTTGTTTGTCTGTTTGTTTGTTTGTTTGTTTGTTTGTTTGTCAGCAGGATTACGCAGAAACCTTATTATTATTATTAAGGATGTTGTGCCCACACATGGTCTTTGTTAGCCAGAGAGATATAAGAAAGCAGGAAAGGCCCATATAGAACAACATTGCAGTTCTTAGAAGGTTTTAGACACCTGATCTGGAAACAGCTGACTGAAACAGGTGGGTGACTTTTTAATCACACCAAAGTGAAACACAGTTATGGATTACTTCAAATGGTGTCTGACAATTTTGAGGTTTTTTGTCTTCGGTAGACACAGAACACACTTCCAGAGACAACGATGAAAATGACGCCAGTTGCAGGAGCTCCCCAAGACGCCAGGTCCCCTCTGACATCACCACCGGAGTGAGCGGCAGGGAGGTGCATCATGGGTAAAGCCTCAGTGGGCCTGACACAACCTGAACATTATTAGACGTTAGAAGACAGAGGATTAGAACATCAGACAACCTGAACATAATGAACGTAATAGAACACAGTCTGGCCTGCTCACCGCCAGGGATGTGACTCATCTGAATGAACTAATTTACACTAACAGCACAGGTATACATTTCATCAGTATGCTATCATGACATTATACTACTCCTCATCGGCACACATGCACCCAATACCACTGTACTGCCGTACACTTACTCTACCCCATGCCCTATGCTAGCATTTATATACAATATATCAATGGCAATCCCGTTTGTACTGACGCAATACATCAAAGCCACACTAGAGGGCGCATGACTACAGGTGATTAGGTATGCACAGTAACCAGAAAATAGTTTGAGGTCAATAGAAATTACATTTTGGAAAGATATAGCGTTTGTTTTGCGTAGTGTTTTTTATTTGCTGGGTGCGTCATTTATTTATTTATTCATTTATAGAACTTTGGTAACCAACAACCATTCATTTTCAGATCCATACCTTTCAAATCCGTGATTTTCAACATTTCTCTTCACACGTACGTGACAATAAATCTCACGAAACCCACTACATCTCACGGATTTTCACTACCATTACCGTCAAATAATCATTATAAATCCGTTAGAGTGCGGTGCAGTGCGAGACTTCCGTGTTCGAACTTTTTGCGGTGGACTACATCTGAAGTGAAGTGTTAAGATACCTTGGCTTTCGGCAATATTCAGCATCACTGAACATCTTCTCGCGGAGGCAAACCAGTCCTGTTGACGTAGCATTCATGTATGCTTGCAGATGTTGTGTTTGAATGTGCATGCGTGGGCGGTAGGGATAGTTCACGGATTTTAAACACTGAACGGACTGAACTGAACAGTCATGTTAACTTGAAACACATGCGGGCATGCGTCAGGCCAACTTCATGATGCCCTTCTCTCGGTCAGCGGAATGTGGTTCGCGACAGTTTCCGTGGGTGTGTCCCGTTACCTCTCTTCGTTGAAGTCGACGGCAGTGGCCTAGTTGAAATTATCTCAGGGTTCCTTGGTGAACGTAACATCATTTTCACTATGTGGTTCAGCTGTATATGAGTCTAATTAGTTTTTTGTTGAAATATCTCAATAGTACCAAAAGTATTTGCACATAGTTGTCGCCTACATGTTTCTCAGTTTGTCTCTTATTTGACCACAAATCTGGTGAGATTAACGGTACTTTGCCAACCGGTTACAGTAGCCTATATTGCGAGCAATGCGTCACTCCAGACCCCGAGTAAAAGTAAGCTGCTGTTCGCCAGGGAATATTCAACATACATTTGACTATAAGCAGATTTATTCTTCGTAATATACTTTTCCGCGTTTTGGTGTACAGTATGACATTTGTTCTGTTCCAGCCGACCAACTGGAACATACAGTTAATACTTGGTGTCGGCTATTTTGTTGCCTACGCTAATCCTCTGCACTGATTGGCCCCCTGGCTAGCTGTTCGGCTGTCTTCGTCCTGTGATTGGTGAACATCAAGGACTTAGGGCGGGACTTAGGGCGGGGTAGCAGCTAACGAGGGATAGTAGTGATGCAGGAGGCGGGGCCTGCAGCGTGTTTCCGGTAAGAGCAGGCCAGGGACACAACAGTAACATTTAAAACCATAGACTGGAAAATTCAAGTGTTTCTTGCGGTCTTTTTGTTCTCCTGTTTTTGAAACTGACGACCTGGTAGCTCGACGGACACGAATCAACACAGAGTTGGGTTTTAACGGTTGTATTTCAAACGGCAATGGAAGCCGAGTTTCGAGAAATCGATGAATCCGGGAACTGGAACGCCATCTATCAGGTAGGCACTGCAGGCTGAAGTAAGGTAGTGCAATGAAGGAAGGTAACTTGGCTAGCAACTTTCAAAGAGCCCGACTACAGCCGTGTACAAATGTGGGCATCGCTAACCAGACATGCATCGAGTATGTTGTAGACACGATATCGATTTATTGATGTGTACCAACATAATCAAGCTAGCTAACGTTAGTTACTGTCTTTGTCAGCTTGGCAACTTCAGGAACCGAACTGAACAAGAGATGCTATCCAGTGGAGCTAGTTAGCATTGCTACCTCTTAAGATGGAACAAAGTGGAAGAGTGGTCATTTCATGTTATTCGTGGAGGTCGGGATCTACACAGAGAACATGTCGATAGTAGGAATGAAGAGTTGTGCTTATCAGTTCGTGGAAACAAGAGTGCAAACTTTGTTGTCTACCCCTGTTCACTACGTGAGAGAGACTGTCTGCTCAAATCCCTTGAAAGCATCGGCTTGTAAGCTAATGTAAACCGATTGGTTTGCTGTCACAAGGTCTAAGTGACTGGAAGGTGGCAAGCTTAAAGACGGCCATGAGTTCAGAATGGACAGCAATAGTTGTGTATATTTCTATGACTCGACTCCACACCGGGTGTGCTGTGCACCCAAACAGGTGAGAGGAGCTATACTAACTGTCTGAAGTTGAGCACGACCCGAGCATATCTCATTCTACCGTCAGCAGTGGCCCCGACTATCGCTTCTGCGCCGGACTTTAAATGTTTATAAACACGACCCTGGGCAAACCATAGCTTCGCAAACCTCTGTTCAATAACACTATGAAGACGGGTTGAGATGGTCTGTTCAATTACACTATGAAGACGGGTTGAGATGGTCTGTTCAATAACACTATGAAGACGGATTGAGATGGGCTGTTCAATAACACTATGAAGACGTGTTGAGATGGGCTGTTCAATAACACTATGAAGACGGGTTGAGATGGGCTGTTGTACAGGTTGGGATGGTGAGTTCAATAACACTATGAAGACGGATTGAGATGGGCTGTTCAATATGACCATGAAGACGTGTTGAGATGGGCTGTTCAATAACACTATGTAGACGGGTTGAGATGTGCTGTTCATGAAGTCGGGTTGAGATGGTCTGTTCAATAACACTATGTAGACGGGTTGAGATGTACTGTTCATGAAGTCGGGTTGAGATGGTCTGTTCATGAAGTCGGGTTGAGATGGTCTGTTCAATGACACTATGTAGACGGGTTGAGATGTACTGTTCATGAAGTCGGGTTGAGATGGTCTGTTCATGAAGTCGGGTTGAGATGTGCTGTTCAATGACACTATGTGGACGGGTTGAGATGTGCTGTTCAATAACACTATGTAGACGGGTTGAGATGTGCTGTTCAATGACACTATGTGGACGGGTTGAGATGTGCTGTTCAATAACACTATGTAGACAGGTTGAGATGTGCTGTTCAATAACACTATGTAGACAGGTTGAGATGTGCTGTTCAATGACACTATGTGGACGGGTTGAGATGTGCTGTTCAATGACACTATGTGGACGGGTTGAGAGGTGCTTCCTTCTCTACGCGTTCGTATCGGTCCCTGTATGCAAATGTTTTGATTCTGAAAGTGAACCGCTAGCATGGGTGTCAGCTGCTGCAGTCTCTGAGGGGGTTGGTGGAGGTACTCTCCCTCTCTGATTGTGTGTGTGTGTGTGTGTGTGTGTGTGTGTGTGTGTGTGTGTGTGTGTGTGTGTGTGTGTGTGTGTGTGTGTGTGTGTGTGTGTGTGTGTGTGTGTGTGTGTGTGTGTGTGTGTGTGTGTGTGTGTGTGTGTGTTGCAGGAGATCCGTCAGCAGTCGAGTGAGCTGCCCTGTCGGGTGGCCAAACTCCAGGAGAACAAGAGCCGCAACCGCTACAGAGATGTCAGCCCATGTGAGTGCTTCCCCACTACCACACACACACACCTTACCCTAACCGCACTACCACACACACACACCTTACCCTAACCCCACTACCACACACACACGCACACACACACACACACACACACCTTACCCTAACCCCACTACCACACACACACACACACCTTACCCTAACCCCACTACCACACACACACACACACACACACACCTTAAGGCCGAATTATGCTCTGTTTTAGACGTAACGCGTAAGCACGTTATTTACACGAGGAACTTGTTTTAGACAAGTTTTGATTTAAGGTTCGTTTTAGACGCAGAGCCGTGTTGCAAGGCTTGTGAGCCTTGTTGCAAAGCAAATTGACGCCAGAACTGTAGATTTATTTTGAGTTAAGTAAGCCTATTTATTGCATCAGGACAAAGGAAAAAACTTACCGGAGCATGAAAGTGTAGTGGGCGAAAGGCTTGATGTTATGAATACATGTGTTACACAAAATACAAATGTTGGCAATTCAGTACCAGTGGCGAAAAAGACAGCACATGACGCAAAAGTTCGTTTATTGACATCTTTTAATGACTGCGACAGGCTTTAAAACGATGTGTTTATGAGTTAAATTATTCAAAGATGAGGTGGTAAACGGCTAGAGAATCTCATCATGTTGTCACTTGCTTGTAACTATAATGGTGCTGGCCACAAGGTAACGGCAGGATACTGTTAACTTTTGTATATGAGCAGACCGAGTTCATTCTATCAAACTCGCTGGTGTAATTGATGGATTCACGTCAATATGAACTCAATGAAAGATATCACCATGACTCACAAGTGGCGGAAAATGAATATGAAAGTACCTATTTGTTCGTGAACATTCTCTCCAAACAATCGCGGGTGAGAGTGGGATATTCGCGGTAATTTGAGCGTCCTGTAAGTGTTTAAAGAGGATTTGTAAAGGAGTTCATGTCTTCGGACCTCTTCTGTTATGTTTGTTCCTAATCCATAAGAAACGGCTTGTGAGACGGTCTGCAGGGTATTCATGATTTAAAAAAATGTCTGGGTCTAAAAATGACTGTATGCTATTAACCCGGACACGTGAGACTCTGTGAAAGGCTGTGGTAGCCGGCCAATCACAGTAGTGTTTTAGTTGCATAGTCAGGAATTTTGGGCGACGCACTTAAGCACGTAAGGGGGGATATTTTACCGCGCAAGGGGGGGTTATGTATCTTACGTGCTTACGCATTACGTCTAAAACAGAGCATAATTCGGCCTTTACCCTAACCCCACTACCACACACACACACACACCTTACCCTAACCCCACTACCACACACACACACACACACACACACACACCTTACCCTAACCCCACTACCACACACACACACACACACACACCTTACCCTAACCCCACTACCACACACACACACACACACACCTTACCCTAACCCCACTACCATACACACACACACACCTTACCCTAACCCCACTACCATACACACACACACACCTTACCCTAACCCCACTACCATACACACACACACACACACACACACACCTTACCCTAACCCCACTACCACACACACACACACACACACACACACCTTACCCTAACCCCACCACACACACACACACACACACACACACACCTTACCCTAACCCCACTACCACACACACACACACACACCTTACCCTAACCCCACTACCACACACACACACACCTTACCCTAACCCCACTACCACACACACACACACACCTTACCCTAACCCCACTACCGCACACACACACACACACACCTTACCTTAACCCCACTACCACACACACACACACACAAACCTTACCCTAACCCCACTACCATACACACACACACACACCTTACCCTAACCCCACTACCACACACACACACACACACACACACACACACACACACACCTTACCCTAACCCCACTACCACACACACACACACACACCTTACCCTAACCCCACTACCACACACACACACACACCTTACCCTAACCCCACTACCACACACACACACACACACACACACACCTTACCCTAACCCCACTACCACACACACACACACACACACACCTTACCCTAACCCCACTACCCCACACACACACACACACACACCTTACCCTAACCCCACTACCATACACACACACACACACCTTACCCTAACCCCACTACCACACACACACACACACACACACACACCTTACCCTAACCCCACTACCACACACACACACACACACACCTTACCCTAACCCCACTACCATACACACACACACACACCTTACCCTAACCCCACTACCACACACACACACACACACACACACACACCTTACCCTAACCCCACTACCACACACACACACACACACACACACACCTTACCCTAACCCCACTACCATACACACACACACACACACCTTACCCTAACCCCACTACCACACACACACACACACACACACCTTACCCTAACCCCACTACCACACACACACACACACACACACACACACCTTACCCTAACCCCACTACCACACACACACACACACACACACACACACACACACACACACACACACACACCTTACCCTAACCCCACTACCACACACACACACACACACACACACACACCTTACCCTAACCCCACTACCACACACACACACACACAGACACACCTTACCCTAACCCCACTACCACACACACACACACACACACACCTTACCCTAACCCCACTACCACACACATACATACACACACACACACACACACCTTACCCTAACCCCACTACCATACACACACACACACACACACACCTTACCCTAACCCCACTACCACACACACACACCTTACCCTAACCCCACTACCACACACACACACACACACACACACCTTACCCTAACCCCACTACCACACACACACACACACACACACACACACACACACACATACACACCTTACCCTAACCCCACTACCACACACACACACACACACACACACACACCTTACCCTAACCCCACTACCACACACACACACACACAGACACACCTTACCCTAACCCCACTACCACACACACACACACACACACACACACACACACCTTACCCTAACCCCACTACCACACACACACACACACACACACACACCTTACCCTAACCCCACTACCACACACACACACACACAGACACACCTTACCCTAACCCCACTACCACACACACACACACACACACACACACACACACACACCTTACCCTAACCCCACTACCACACACACACACACACACACACACACACACCTTACCCTAACCCCACTACCACACACACACACACACAGACACACCTTACCCTAACCCCACTACCACACACACACACACACACACACACACACACCTTACCCTAACCCCACTACCACACACATACATACACACACACACACACACACACACACCTTACCCTAACCCCACTACCATACACACACACACACACACACACCTTACCCTAACCCCACTACCACACACACACACCTTACCCTAACCCCACTACCACACACACACACACACACACACACACACACCTTACCCTAACCCCACTACCACACACACACACACACACACACACACACACACACACATACACACCTTACCCTAACCCCACTACCACACACACACACACACACACACACCTTACCCTAACCCCACTACCACACACACACACACACAGACACACCTTACCCTAACCCCACTACCACACACACACACACACACACACACACACACACACACACCTTACCCTAACCCCACTACCACACACATACACACACACACACACACACCTTACCCTAACCCCACTACCATACACACACACACACACACACACCTTACCCTAACCCCACTACCACACACACACACACACACACACCTTAACCCTAACCCTACCCAAACACCACTGCCCCATGGTTGTAAGCTGGAGTCCACATGGCTCTTGTCCTCTGGAACGGTGGAGTATGGCAGTGTGGATCCGAGGGGAGACTGGAGCAGGGTGGAGATGTGTGTGTGTGTGTGTGTGTGTGTGTGTGGTAGCGGGGAAGCACTCGCAGGGTGAAGTAGCACCCTAGAGGCTCATGGGAGTTTAACATGGCTGGGTTGGGAACACTCTCTTACTTCTCATTCCTAACTTCCTTTTTTTTGTGTGTTTTATCTCTTCTTCTATGTCTCTCTCTCTCTCTCTCTGTGTGTGTGTGTGTGTGTGTGTGTGTGTGTGTGTGTGTGTGTGTGTGTGTGTGTGTGTGTGTGTGTGTGTGTGTGTGTGTGTGTGTGTGTGTGTGTGTGTGTGTGTGTGTGTGTGTGTGTGTGTGTAGTTGACCACAGTAGGATCCGTCTGCAGCAGGGCTCCAACGACTACATCAACGCCAGCCTCATCTCCATGGAGGAGGCTCAGAGGAGCTACATCCTAACCCAGGTGTGTGTGGGTGTGTGTGTGTGTGTGTGTCTGTGTGTGGGTGTGTGTGTGTGTGTGTCTGTGTGGGTGTGAGTCGTTAAAGTGAGTGCGAGGGAGGGGGGTGTGTGTGTGGGTGGGTGGGTAAAGTGAGTGTGTGTGTGTGTGTGTGTGTGTGTGTGTGTGGGTAGTGAGTGTGAGAGGGATGTGTGTGTGTGTGTGTTAAAGAGAAATGAAGAGAGAGTGTGTGATGAGTGAAAGATGACATGGTTATTAGTGTGTGCAGCAGGGTTTGTATTTACAGCTCCACACACACACACACACACACACACACACACATATACTACACACACACATTCACATAGTGGCATTGTAGTTAGTGGAGGATATGGATTACTGGTAGCCTGACGATGTCATACTCATAATTCTAGTCAGAATATGAGTCTGATACTGCTCCATTGGGCTGTGATTATGGGGCGTGTTTCAACCGAACTAGGAAAGAAATGCCTCTTCGCTCAATTGGATACCTAGAACCAATCAGAGCAACGTCGTATGACCATCTGATACATTCAGCTTTTACCCGATCCCGTAGATAGGACGGCAAAAACATATTTAGTTTCTCTGTTCCCCTTAAAGATGTATGCGCTGCTAATATCTTCTAAAACAGACTAAACACACACACACACACACACACACACACACACACACACACACACACACACACACAAAACAGACTCGAATCCCCACATTTCAGCTCTCCAGCGGCAGCCATGTTTGTTGAAAACTAGTTCAACTCAAGTGTTGGTGACGTATTGGAATACGTTACGGTTGATCATCTGTCCATCAACGTATAAAGCCCGCCCTGACAATTTGATTGGCTGTCGCGTTTTTGGTCGGGCATAATTTCTCCCCAACGAGAGATTATAAACTTTATTTTACTTTAAAAACATATCAACATTTACAACTTAACATTATAACAAATGGTGCAGGTGCAAGAGAGGTAGGGCCATAAAACAATTCAATGAAAAATACAGTAGAGGGTGCAAATACAGAGCGTCAAGTCAATAAACAAAATATCGATAAATACAAATATAGATAGACGACACTACAGCAACAGGATACGGCGGTTGTGCTGTCTGGCCATTTTCACAAACAAATCAAGTTCCAGAGCCGTGCTATGTTTTGTCCTAGCTTTTAGCAACAGCACTTCCACCAACTGTTTTAATGTATGCCCGGGTGTCCTGTACTTGTTTGGTGTGTTCTTCTTTGTCAAGGAGAGTTGCTAGTGTTGCATCAGTTTGAGCAGCTCTTTGATAGTCCCTCCATGCTATCAGTGCCCACTTAGGGTCCGGGGCGATCAGACTTGGCATGAACTGAAAACCTTGCATCTTTCATTGTTGCTTTTTTCCCAGTTTCTAAAACCAGGTGTTGAAACAAAAACAGTGTCAGGGGCATTTAGTGTGCTGAAATGCCTTCATGCATAGCAATATGTACGTTCCATCATAATTATATTAATAATAATTAATATTTATATAGAGCTTTTCTAACTCTCAAAGACGCTTATGACACAGAACACTCCAGCCATGGGTGAATTGTATACCAGTTTAGCCTGAAGCTCCGTCTAATGCCCCCCACCAATGTGGTTGTGAATACATTCAAATTGGGCTGTGCTGGTACGTCATTCTTGCCCTTGCTGATACATTGTTAACACACACATTGTTGCAAATTGTACATACAAATGATCTACATTATAATTATAGGTTTAATAATATATGAAACAGATGATAAACAATGATACTTACAAGAAACACTGTTCGTCAACCGCCTATCGCAATGCAATCTTGTCTTGTACTTGATTTGTCAGAGCTAGCTGGCTGAATGATTGAATGGACGTGATCTATCGCGCTGCTGCATATTCAATATCAAAGCCAATGAAAACACTACTTAATATGTGTTTGGTGTCTTTTGCTGGTCACAGTGAGTACTGGGGACATTTCAGGGGACAACTCCAGACGCGGACTGTCCCCTGACACGGGGGACGTCTGGTCACCCTAGCCTCCAATACTGTTATTTTACATTAAGCCTACTTCAGATATGTCTCTCTCTCTCTCTCTCTCTCTCTCTCTCTCTCTCTCTCTCTCTCTCTCTCTCCCCCTCTTTCTTTCTTTCTGTCTTGTTATTTTACATTAAGCCTACTTCAGATATGTCCGAATGCCTTCTTATTGTTGTCAGACTAGCTACTCAACACATCTGGGAAAGTCAACAGGCATAGGATATTTACATCTTTTGGTTCTTGAAAAGAACGCTGTGGTTATTTTACCTTCTTCTCTGGCTTCATGTGGCAGAAAAATCACCAGCTCAGCCGGTAGACAGTCGTACATGATCACTATGGTTACCACTACAGGCACAGGCAGACTACCAGCTCCTCTCACCAGCTCAGCCGGTAGACAGTCGTACATGATCACTATGGTTACCACTACAGGCACAGGCAGACTACCAGCTCCTCTGTGGCCCCCTACAGCGAGCCAAACATTTCAATCGTAGCTCCGGTCTCCAACAGTAGTTGAGCTCTAGTTCACTGACGAGCAGCACGCGTGGCAAACCTCAGACATGACACACGTTTATAATGTCTATGTGGCAAACTACCGTGATTGGGTGCGCCGCTTTCATTTTCTTGTGTAGAACGTTGCGTCGCATCAGTACCGCTTTTGGCGCTCGGGTGTAAAATCATAATAAATTCATATTTCTTTTTTATTTGGTCAGCACGGGGTCAGTTAGGGGTTAAAGGGTAGAGGTCAATCCTACACAAACAGTTAGGGGTTAAAGGTTATTGGGGTCAATCCTACACATACAGTTAGGGGTTAAAGGTTATTGGGGTCAATCCTACACATACAGTTAGGGGTTAAAGGTTATTGGGGTCAATCCTACACATACAGTTAGGGGTTAAAGGTTATTGGGGTCAATCCTACACATACAGTTAGGGGTTAAAGGTTATTGAGGTCAATCCTACACATACAGTGAAGGTGGCTGCAACAAGTGAAATAAAACATGCCGTACTTTTCAACTGCAGTCATTTGGCATTTGGCTCAAATGATTATTTTTTTTTTTTTTTTTTTTACTTTCCTACAACTTAGCTGAGCATATTGATTCTTTTCAGTTTAGAGGCCCGTCTCAACCTGTTGAGACACACATACACACTTCTTACACACACACACACCTACACACACACACACACACACACACACACACTTCTTACACACACACACACACCTACACACACACACACACACACACTTCTTACACACACACACACACACACACACACACACACACACACTTCTTACACACATACTCAGAAACCTCTTGTTTTTTTCCCTTGCTGTGCTAATCAGGGCTTCTCAGAAATGCAAACATCTCGTGGGCGATTTCTCTCTGTTTGTGTGTGTGTGTGTGTGTGTGTGTGTGTGAGAGAGTGTGAGTGTGAGTGTGTGTGTGTGTGTGTGTGTGTGTGTGTGTGTGTGTGTGTGTGTGTGTGTGTGTGTGTTTTTTTCCCTCCCTGGTGACAGCGCTCTCCTATTGCATTGTGGGTTTGTTTGTGAGTGGTGACGTCACCGTGCCGCCCACGACTGCTGCACTTCTCACCCTTCTCTCTGCTCGTGTGTGTGTGTCTGTGTGTGTCTGTGTGTGTCTGTGTGTGTCTGAGTGTGTCTGAGTGTGTCTGTGTCTGTGTCTGTGTCTGTGTGTGTGTGTGTCTGTGTCTGTGTGTGTGTGTGCTCTCTCTCTCTCTCTCTCTCCTGTGTGTGTGTGTGTGTGTTTTGTGTGTGTGTGCTCTCTCTCTCTCTCTCTCTCTCTCCTCTCTGTGTGTGTGCTCCTCTCTTGGCTTTCCAGGGCTCTAAAACAATAAGAGTTGGGCTCAGTTTTTCACTTTTGAAACCAATTGATGAAGGTTATTGGCCTAATTCAGCCCTGCATGCGCTGTAAGGGGTACTCCTTTGTACTCTGAGTATACTTTTACAAAACCCTCTCCAGGTCCTCTGCTGTGTGTGTGTGTGTGTGTGTGTGTGTGCCTAATTCAGCCCTGCATGCACTGTCAGGGGTACTCCTTTGTACTCTGAGTATACTTTTACCAAACCCAGTATGCAGGGTTTCTCTCTCTGAGCACTAGTTGGCAGAGGGGCCTATTCTTGCTCATCTCTTGTCTTCCCAGGGCTTTAAAACAACAAGAGTTGGGGTCACTTGCTTTGAAATGTTTTCAGAATTTTGATGGCTCGTTTTTTCAATTTTAATTGATAACGGGTATTTGTAGGGATGGGAATTGATACGCTTGTAACGATTTCGATTCTGCTTATCAATCCGATTCCTTATCGATTCTGTTATCGATTCTCATTGAGCAAGAGAAAAAAAATGCAAAACAAAGTACAAACGGGTTATTTAACAATCATTTTCTTTTTTGTAATATTCTCTGAATAGATGATGCACATCAAACAGCACACACACCTTAGAATAGGTCAGCAAACTTTCAAAGTGGGGTCCAGAGACCCACGGCTTAGGGACCCCTCTCCATGATTGGGTGCCACGGGGGTCCCCAGAAAGAATAAATTCATACGAGATATGACTATAATTCCAACCAAAAGCAACACAATGTTTGACTGATTTGGGTTCAATAGAATTTTTGTTATAAAACATCCAAAAGAAAAGAAAAGAAAAACTCAAAATCAGATGGGGGAGCTTTGAAAAGATTCTTCTCCAATAGGGATCCCTCCCTGGTCTAGTTTGTGGCAGCTCAGGGTTTGAGAGTTTGAGAACCCCTGAGCTAAATAGTATTTTGAACATGCCAATGACAGTACTGTTTTTCTTTTAAAGTGTATTTACCTTGAACTAAAAAAATAAACTGACATAAAAAAGTAAAAACCGGTTCACACAATGAAACACATGCCAGCATGCTAGCACAATGAAACACATGCCGCTAGCACAATGAAACACATGCCGCTAGCACAATAGACAGGGCGTGGAGGAGAGAACTCTCCATATTACACGGATGAAGTGCTAACGTTAGCCACGCTGCTGTTGCCCGGTTGAGATTCATTAAATAATAATAATTCATATTTATATAGCGCTTTTCTAACACTCAAAGACGCGATTAACGTTATCGTTGTCACTCCGTAGCGCATCAAAAGCGTGACATTCCTCCTAAGTTAGTGCATGCTCTGTGGACAAAGGTTTCTGCATACTGGTCGTATTTCCCCCCCTTTGACGAAATAGACGTTTTGCAAGCATTGCCAGGCGGCTTGTGGTCATCTTTTTGAAGAAATACAACCACACTTTTGAACGCCTCTACCTAGACGCCATGTTGGCGGCGGTCTCAACAAAACAAGGTTGCGTGCATAAGAAGTCATCGTGCATGCGCAATCGGCACTTGAATCGATTGCTGAAATGATAAGGACTTTGGCTAACGATTCCAAGGAATGGATCCACTGTGTGTGTGTGTGTGTGTGTGTGTGTGTGTGTGTGAAAATGGTGTGTGTGTGTGTGTGTGAAAAAGGTGTGTTTGTGTATGGGTGTGTGTGGAAATGGTATGTGTGTGTGTGTGTGTGTGTGTGAATGGTGTGTGTGTGTGTGTGTGTGAAAAAGGTGTGTGTGTGTATAGGTGTGTGTGGAAATGGTATGTGTGTGGGTGTGTGAAAATGATGTTTGTGTGTATGTCCTCATGTATGTATGTGTGTGTGTCCTGATGTATGTGTGTGTGTGTGTTAGTGTCCTCCTGTGTGTGTGTGTGTGTGTGTGTGTGTGTGTGTGTGTGTGTGTGTGTGTGTGTGTGTGTCCTCATGTCCAGTCCTGCTCACCATTATTGGCACCCCTAGTGAATTTGAGCAAACAGGCTATGAACAAATATGCCTGTGCTGTTTAACCTCTCGGTGTTTCACTCAAAATATTCACAAAACTCTTACCTTGACATTGAAGTTAAATTATTGTAAGAGAAAACAACGGTTGAGATTAAATAAATATTTTTTACAAAAACATGTGTGCCACTATTATTGGCACCCCTAGAAAAATCTTATAATTGAAATCTAACTGAAGTATATTTCCAGTCATGTTTTACATTTTTAAGTTCACCTGTTTAATTTTGAACTCTTAAGAGGTTAACCATGACTTCCTGTTCCACTGATGTACAAATATGAGATGACACAGGCCAAATTCCATTAGTCATTCATCACAATGGGAAAGACCCAAGAACACAGTGACGATGTGCAATAAAAAGTTGTTGAGCTGCACAAATCAAGTAATGGACACAAGAAAATCTCGTACCAGTTGAAAATACCCATTTCCACTATCATGGAAATAATAAAGAAGTTTAAAGCGTCAGGTGATGTTAAGAATCAGCCTGAAAGACGACGTGTGTGTACATTGACCCCACGCACCGTGAGGAGGATGGTTCAACTGGCAAAATAATCTCCAAGGATCAGAGCTGGAGAATTGCAGACATTACTTGAGTCTTGGGGTTAGAAAGTCTCCAAAACTACCATCAGACGCCACCTACATCACCACAGGTTGTTTTGGAGGGTTGCCAGAAAAAGGAGTCTGCTGTCAATCAACAACAAACTAGAGTGCCTACAGTTTGCCAAATGGAAGTCAGACTTTCAATGGGACTGAGTTAAATGGTCAGATGAGACCAAAATAAAGCTTTTTGGCAAAAACAACAAAGGTGGGTTTGGCGTAGACAGAAAGATAGCCATACAGAAAAGCACCCCATACCTACTGTGAAGTATGGTGGCCGATCTTTGATGTTGTGGGGCTGTTTTTCTTCCAAAGGCCCTGGACATCTTGTTAGGATACATGGTATCATGGACTCGATGAAATACCAGCAGATATTAAATGAAAACCTAACAGCCCCCTCTAGTAAGCTTAAAATGGGCCATGGTTGGACCTTTCGGCAGGACAATGATCCGAAGCATACCTCAAAATCAACACAAAAATGGTTCACCGGCCGCAGAATAAAGGTTTTGCCATGGCCATCACAGTCCCCTGACCTGAACCCCAAAGAAAATCTGTGGGATGAGCTGAAGCCGAGTCTACAAGCGTTGACCTCAGAATCTGAAGGATCTGGAGAGATACTGTATGTAAGAATGGTGTCAGATCCCGTGCCATGTGGACACCAACCTCATCAGGCATTATAGGAGAAGACTCAGAGCTGTTATCTGGCAAAGGGAGGCTGCACAAAACATTAAATTAAGGGGTGCCAATACCTGTGCACACATGTTTTGAAGAATAATATTTATTTAATCAAGGGGTGCCAATAATGGTGAGCAGGACTGTATGTGTGCGTGTGTGTGTGTGTCCTCATGTGTGTGTGTGTGTGTGTGTGTGTGTGTGTCCTCATGTATGTATGTATGTGTGTGTGTGTGTGTCCTCATGTATGTGTGTGTGTTAATAATGGAGTGTGTTCTTGCAGGGCCCCCTCCCCAACACTTGCGGTCACTTCTGGGAGATGATCTGGGAGCAGAGGACCAGAGGAGTGGTCATGCTCAACCGCGTCATCGAGAAGGGCTCGGTGAGTCACACACACACACACACACACACACGCACACGCACACGCACACGCACACACACAGCAGAGGTCCCGGGGAGTGGTCATGCTGAACCGTGTCATGGAGAAGGGATCAGTGAGTCAGGCCTGCTGGAGGGGTGTTTGATGAAGAGTGATTAATAATTGATAATTAGTGATTGATAATTAGTGATTGATGAAGGGTGATTGAAAGGTGTTGAAAGGTGAGTGTTTGGGGGAGGGTGACCCACAGGAAACTTTTCCGAAATGGAACTGGAACTGAAAACGAGCCCAACCAAAAGTAGACAGACGCACACACACATACATACGCACACACACATGCATGCACGCACACAAGCAGGCAGACACACACACACACACACACACACACACACACACATGCACGCAGACACACAAGCAGGCAGACACACACACACACACGCAGACACGCAGGCAGACACACACACACACACACACACACACACACACACACACACACACACACACAAGCAGGTAGGCACACACAGAAGCAGGCAGGAACACACACACACACAAAAAAGCAGACACACACGCACGCGCTCACACTCACACACACTCTCACTCTCACACACACTCTCACTCTCACACACTCTCACACTCTCACACACACACACTCTCACACTCTCACACTCTCACACTCTCTCACACTCTCACACACACACACACTCTCACACTCTCACACACTCTCACACTCTCACACTCTCACACTCTCACACACTCTCACACTCTCACACTCTCACACACACACACTCTCACACACACACACTCTCACACACACACACTCTCACACTCTCACACTCTCACACACTCTCACACTCTCACACTCTCACACACTCTCACACTCTCACACTCACACACTCTCACACACACACACTCTCACACTCTCACACTCTCACACTCTCTCACACTCTCACACTCACACACTCTCACTCTCACACACTCTCACACTCTCACACACACACACTCTCACACACACACACTCTCACACTCTCACACTCTCACACTCTCTCACACTCTCACACACACACACACTCTCACACTCTCACACTCTCACACACTCTCACACTCTCACACTCTCACACACACACACTCTCACACACACACACACTCTCACACACACACACTCTCACACTCTCACACTCTCACACACTCTCACACTCTCACACTCTCACACACTCTCACACTCTCACACTCACACACTCTCACACACACACACTCTCACACTCTCACACTCTCACACTCTCTCACACTCTCACACTCACACACACTCTCACACTCTCACACTCTCACACTCTCTCACACACACACACTCTCACACTCTCTCACACTCTCACACTCACACACATAGCCAAAAACTCCCAGAGGAACTGCTGAGGCATGGTGGAAGCCTGGCAGGTGCCTCATGTCATGGACCAGTTCATTTTCACTTCTCATTTTCTTTCATCGGTGCACAACATGATTTGGCAGCTGTGTGAGTGTTTGTGTGTGTGAAAGAGTGTGTGTGTGTGTGTGTGTGTGTGTGTGTGTGTGGTGGAGAGAGAGATTCCATTCCATTTGGGTTAGCTCTTTAGGCTGACTGCTGTACTGACTGGGTTAGGGTAAGGGTTAGGGAATTCATTGGAACTTGAAGTTAGCAAGTAGCATGTTGCTACGGAACACCAGGAACTTTTAAAGGTCTATTTGCGTGGATAAATATTTTGTCTCTCAGTGGAAGTCACACAACGGTAACAAAATCATTAAAAATGTATTTTGGAGAAATGTCTTTTGGCAGGTTACTGAGGTAAATAGACGCAGGTGTATTTCTGTAGGGATCCTTTCAGAGACGCACGCACACGCACACGCACATGCACACACACACACACACACAGGTGTATCTCTGAGGGAACCTTCCTGTCATGATGTCATTCCCTGATGATCACATTATAAACCCTCTAAGTCCAGAACAAGCACTTTACTTTGACACAGATGTGTGTGTGTGTGTGGGTGTGGGGGTGTGTGTGACGCAGATGCTTGCCACATTCCATGGGAGATTCCGTTTAACGCTTGCTGGTTGTAGTGCCCTAACTCAATACTGAACTGATTCCAATCGACCCAAACAGATCTAAATATAGGGACCAGGTTTCAAGAAATCATCAAGATTTCCTTTATAGTTGGTATATGTGATTTGTAATTGCCTGTGTGTGTGTGTGTGTGTGTGTGTGTGTGTGTGCTGTAGATCAAGTGTGCACAGTACTGGCCCCAGCGCGAGGAG
>NW_027666726.1:96814-104314 GCF_963457725.1 Sprattus sprattus | reverse complement strand
GACTCCTGTTTCTGTTCGTGTCTCTAGATGTGCTCACCAACCATTTTATCATTTTATTTTTTTATTCATTATCCATCGTCATATTCCTTTCTTTTGTAAAAAAAAAAAAACTAAAAACAAATAAAAAAAAAAACTAAAAAAACTACAGCTTTGTTCTGATTGGATCGACTGATTTGCGTTGGAGATTGAACTCTGACCTTTGAACAAATGAGAATAAAGGCTTACGTCTCAAACCTCCTGTGCTCGTGTCTTCTGTTCCTCCATCTCTCTACTTTATCACACACACACACACACACACACTTCTGTTCCTCTATCTCTCTACTTTATCACACACACACACACTTCTGTTCCTCTATCTCTCTACAGAACTACTTACTGGCCGAGAGTGAGGTCATGCAGGTATATATCAGACAGAGGCCGTAACGTATCGACCGAGCGTAGCGAGGTTGATGCGGGGGGGGGGGGGGGGGGGGGCCGAAGTCTGATATACCTGCATGACCGAACGGTCGAGGTTAGTAAGTTGTTTATTATATGGCATTTAAGCTCTTTTCATTTTGAAAATAAATGGTAATTGTAAATAGAAAACATGTCGTTTTGTTCAGCTCTCAAGTCTTCTCACGACAAGCTGTGTTTCAGGTGTTGCCTAGCAAACAATGACTTGCTAACTTCAAGTTACAATGATCAATAGAAAACGGACAACAGGGCTCAGCTTAAATGGCTTTAATTTACAGTTAAACACAAGGTTTTCAAACTATAGTAGTCAAGTCTTCATCATCACTTTCAATAACACATTTTCGCTGCTTCTGAAGTCCTATAAAGTATTACCCAATATCAAAATGTTCGCGAATTCCTGAGTCTTTATTCTTCAACTGTCATGTTACCACGACATTCAACTGTTTCCTGTTGTCAGATAATTTCATAATAGGAGTCCTGATTCTATCAATACATGCTCATGGCTGTTAGCCTGGATACCAGCCTGAACTCCGCCCACAAAATTTTTGGTCTGGAGATTCAGTCTGGAGTCGAGTTAGTTGGGAGGGTTTAAACGGCCCCGAAAAGTGATCTGACCATTCAAATTGTAAGGGCGGGCTTTATACGTTGATGGACAGATTTAGATAGAATACCGGTATACATCGAACAAAGATGGCGCCGTCTCGGAAGCTTAGTGGGACATATTTTATATGATTTAAGCTATCTACACGACTTTTATATGTCTACATTGACTCGGTTAGTTGTGTATACGCAAAACGAGTGTTGCCCAGGATTATGGGTCTTAACTGAAGCACTCTAGAGCATTATTGATAGGTTATGCTAACGCGTAGAAAAAAAGAACATTCAAACGAATGGTAGCTTCTAGCCTTGAGTGCTAATTAAGTAACGTCTCAACAGATATGACAGCGCATTCATTTTGAAAGAGGAACAGAGAAACGCGATCAAGGCATTTGTCGATTGAAAAGATGGTTTTGCCGTCCTTCCTACGGGATCAGGTAAAAGTTTAATCTATCAGATGGAAATACTACGTTGCTCTGATTGGTTCTAGGTATCCAATTCAGCGAAGAGGAATTTTCTTTCCTGGTTCGTTGAAACACGCCCCATAATCACAGCCCAATAGTCCGGTCTCAGACTCATATTCTGACTAGAATTATGAGTATGACATCGTCAGGCTACATGGCTGTTGCTATATCGCTAATTTTTAAGGATGTAATGTTTAGTACTTGGTACATGGTATCACTCATTTTTAAGATTGAGGGGTGTGTAATAAGAATACTTATCAGACCGCAGACCGGCTAGAACGTCAATGCGCGGCTGGCATGACTACCCATTAGCCAATCAGAATGCTCGTACTGTCCTTGCCATATAATAATATATCCTTAATGAACAGGTTTAACTCCCAGCTTACGTCTCAAACCGCCTGTGGTCGTGTCTTCTGTTGATCTCTCTACTTTATCCTTAATGAACAGGTTTAAATCCCCAATATGCAACAATTATACTTCAGGATCAGGGTTAGGATAAGCAGTTTAACCTTAAAATAACAGCTTAAAAATTGGGGCGCTACAATGACTTTTAATATGGAGAATCGCGTCTGTGGCATTGCGATAGCAGGGTCCATAGGCATATAACTGCGTTCTGTAGTTTTGCCTAGGGATGGGAACCGAAACCCGGTTCTTGTTTAGAACCGGTTCCTAATGAGCCGAATCTTTGGAATCGTTAGCCAAATTCATAACCGGGTCTGTAAACGGACCTCTGTGCCGTTTGCGCATGCGCGAACTCTTCAGACCGCAGCAGAAATGGCAACTAGACAGAAGCGATCTAAAGTGTGGCTTTATTTCACTCGAACAAATGCAAACATGGTCACTTGCAACGTCTGTACAACATGTATTTCGTCAAAGAGAGGAGGTACATCTACTATGAATAAGCACTTGAGCACACAACATGGTATTAAATTACAAGATTGTCATGTTTTTGATGCCTGCAGCAGCTCAACTAACGAGGGCGCTTCATCCCTAACTTACCAAGGTAAACTCCTCAAAATGTTTTATCATAACGGTGTTACTCGTGTGTTATCAGCAAACGTTTGCGTTGTCGTGTTAAGTTAACCATAACTAAACTTAGCATTTAATTGCTTAACAGAATGGGCGATGTTGGACATTGTCATATAGGCTAACGTAGCTTGGCTGTAGAATCTTCTATTTTCAGCTGTTGGCTTGAGGCAGAGGCAGTGCTTGCCTCCCCTCTGTTGGTTCTAGAAAGTTTGCTGATAACACACGAGTAACACCGTTATGATAAAACATTTTGAGGAGTTTACCTTAAGTCAGGGATGAAGCGCAAAAGACTCCGTTACAGTTTTTTACAATTGCTAAAACACTAAAACCCACTGGCTGAACAAAGTTCTCAGTTGCCTGAACTCATGAAGCTAATTGTGCAGTCTGTTGTCAATACCTTAAACTATTTCTCATGGTAAAACACAATTTGCAGGTCTCACTTAGACTTTTCAGCAAAACTCTAAACACATTCTCAGTCTTAAAACACATTCTGCACTCTAATTCACATGTCATCCATACTGGTAAACACAAGTGGCAACAATCAAATACAAATAGAGAACAAATGTCATTGATTGAACACAACCACTCAAAATGTATTTAACTTGTATCAAATGATGTGACACAACCAATATGAGCCAGTTTAGGGAGCAAACAGGTTGTTGAAGGTGGGAAGGAGAAAGTCTGAGAATGAATAGAAGAAACAATGTGAGGGGAGGAGGACAAGTAAACACCAGGTTGACTCCTTTGATTTGTGTCCCTTTTACTGTGGTAGTGTATATTGTAGTAGGCCTACAGTGCATTGTAGGCTGTATAAGGACAAAACGAAAACAAGTTGTATGGCCCTGAACATTGTGCTTTCTATTTGGTACAGTAACAGTACTGATTGCTCAATAGACTTTGACTGGTTGTAGGTTCATATCAACGAAGAACAAGAGTGGGCTGTGAGCTGTGAGATGCAGGGTACAGTACTATAGGGGTACAAGAAGGAGAAAGAACCAACACAAATAGGAGCAAAGCAAAGTAGTTATTTTTGATACATTTGTATAGCTACTATGAGAGAGAACATGTTTTCATTCATCAAAAGTCAATGATAGATAAATATGAAATGTACTTCTCCCTGAGAACTATACTATACCTGTACTTCTCCCTGAGAACTATATGTTTTGAACAGTGTGTTTTCTATTTTGTGGTGTATTGTTTACTGACTGATTGAAAGTGTATATCATTTTGAACACTTTGTTTATGATTTGACAGCAGTGTTTGATTTTGAGCACAGGTAAAACTGTTTTGAGGCAAAAGTTTCATTTTGCAAGAGGATTCAGAGGTTTTGTAAATAGTGCTTGAAGATGAGGTTTTGTGTTTAGAGTTTAGAGAACATGAGTGACTGTTTCAAGAATGTGTTTTAGCAATTGTAAAAAACTGTAATAATGGCGTTGTCTAGCAACGCGTGCAGCTCCCTAGATATGGATACGTTTCTCTTTCAATTCAGTGGCAGCAATAGTTAAGTTTTAAAATATAGGCTACTGAGTGCCTAGTTTGCGAATCATCTTTCTTCAAATACGTATGTGAGGCATTGTGTGCATGATACAAGTAAGTATGTTTCAGTACGTTATTGTGTTTGTAGTGGGTTCTACATTGCTATTAGAAGCGTTAAGCATAATAGTTCGCGATTAGCCATACAACCAAGCAACCTACAAGAAAATATATAGTCCTTTACTCAATAACAAGGGCTTCATGTCAGATCAGAAAATTCAACGATTTTGTTAGTGCCATTTTATTGCCAGATTTAGTTTATCTCAAGAGTGCAATGAGGGAGGGGTTTAGATTGGACTAACTTAAACTAAACCTGGATGCATTGCAATGTTCCAACAATTATGAGACATTTCCTGAGGTATATCTGCTCTGGAAAAGAAAGATCAGTAGGTAGCAGAGGAAGGGTTGTATAGGGGTTGTTTGCTATGAGTGAATGAGTGAAATAGCAATCAACAGTGCTCTGCAATGTAAATGTATAGCTTTAGAGTTGACACTCTCACCACATATGCATTTAAATATTGTTGTTTTATATTTAGTGGCAATAATGTCTGTTTTTTAATAAAAGTTTTTGGTTATTTATGTAAACATTCTGTTTATGGTGTGTGCAGCATTCTAGAAATTTATATAAAAGAACATTAATGTAAAAAACCCGTTTGTGCTCTTTTTTCACCCCTTACCCAATAAGAATCGATAAGAGAATCGATAAGGAATCGAATCGATAAGCAGGAATCGATAAGGAACCGGAATCGTTAAAATCGTAAAGGTTCTCATCCCTAGTTTTGCCTGCCGCAGCCCACCGACCTGACTTGTTTACTTTCTGCCGATCTAGTAAGTAGCTTATTTGCCGTCTTGCTTTGTCTTATGTTGCACTTGCTTGATGTTTGACAGTGTAAGGACAGTCATTGAGTAACTAGTTTGTCATAATGTCAAAGTCAGCACATTTCAAGAGATTTCGGTAGTTTTAGCTGCTAGCATACCTTAAGCCAAAAGCTATTGTTCCGTTGTGCTGCTTTAACACCCAGTGACAGATGCTATATCCTTTATGAACAGCTTTAACACCCAGTGACAGATGCTATATCCTTTATGAACAGCTTTAACACCTAGTGACCATGACAGATACTAGATCCTGTATATACAGATTAACCGCCTTATTAACGTAGCACATACTAGATCCTGTATGAACAGGTTTAACACCCAGTTAACGTTCGATACTGTATCTTATATAGTTATATAGTGTACTTCACACACAGAGGCTAGGCTATTTATATAGTGTATTTCACACACAGAGGCTAGGCTATTTATATAGTGTATTTCACACACAGAGGCTAGGCTATTTATATGGTGTATTTCACACACAGAGGCTAGGCTATGTATATAGTGTATTTCACACACAGAGGCTAGGCTATAGTGTATTTCAAACACAGAGGCTAGGCTAGGCTATTTATATAGTGTATTTCACACACAGGACCCTATCTTGCCGATCAGAAACGCAAGTAGGACGGCGCCAAGCGCAAGTAGCTGTGTGGGCGTCTCTATGGCGCAGTTGCTATTTTAACGGCGGAAAAAACACACTTGCGTCCAGCGCAAGTGTCAAAAGGGTTGGTCCAAAGGAGGTTACTCAGCCATAGGTGTGGTTTGGGCGTAATATGCAATAAACCAATCGGAGCGTCATTTCACATTCCCTTTAAGAGCGAGAAGCGCATAGTCCATAGCGGCTTGTTATTTTGATGGCGGAATTACCTGGTGGAAGACCGGAGAAGTTCACAGCCGAGGAGACCGACGTGAGATTTACACCAATTTTTTGGCAAGCCATATATAATTACAAGGAAAATAAAGTATTTACCACTTGAGGAAATCATTGTGAAATCCATATCCAAGATATTTTAAAAATAAGCATACATGTAGCCTACACATTGACCCAAATGATTCAGGTTAATTGAAGCTGCGTGACATTTGATTTATTGTATGGCTTTGTAGAAAGCCGGGAGATAGATATATATGGGGATGCGAGAAACCCTCCAAAAGTAAGCAAAGTCAAGCAAGCATGTCAAGATATTGCCGTGATTGTTTCTGCAACGGGGCACCCGAAAACGTTGCCGAAAACGCTATAATGACGTCCGGA
The DNA here is from genome assembly GCF_963457725.1 of Sprattus sprattus. Classification (NCBI taxonomy): domain Eukaryota; kingdom Metazoa; phylum Chordata; class Actinopteri; order Clupeiformes; family Clupeidae; genus Sprattus; species Sprattus sprattus. Next base: position 98,116 of record NW_027666726.1, on the reverse strand, counting down.
GACGTGGGACATCCAAGCTGGAAGGTAACACACGTTCTCGTGCCTTCACGGGAGGTGGATCTGCCTCGACCCAGGATCTGACGGCAGCAGAGGACATCGCCACGTCTACCCTCACGCCTGAGAGCGTGCAGGGATTTGGGGGCATGGAAATCGGCACCCAAGCCAGTGCACCAGCTGACCAAACCCAAGGTACATAAATAAAGTCCACATACACAGAGATGAGTTTACAAGATTTATAATAATACTGGCATTAAATAAATGCAACAAAGCCATACAATAAATCAAATGTCACGCAGCTTCAATTAACCTGAATCATTTGGGTCAATTGTGTACGCTAGATGTATGCCTAGTTTTTAAATGTCTTGGATACGGATATCACAATGATTTCCTCATGTGGTAAATACTTTATTTTCCTTGTAATTATATATGGCTTGCCAAACAATTGGTGTAAATCTCTCGTGAAGACGACAGAAGTAAAGTGTAGCCTACAGGTCCTATACTGTGCGGGCAAGCACATGCGCCCTTAAAATAGCGTTCTGAATACGCGTTACAGACTTTAGACATTGCGCCTCACATTAGACCAGCTTTTTTTTGGTCAATGGCGCACGGCGCACGGCGTTGTTTTGAAAACTGCAAAATACCACTTGCGCCAGAGAAACGCCTTCTCTGTTCCGCCCCCGCCCATGTCGGCGCAAGTTCATTTCGAAGCGGACCTCTGGAGGGAAAATCGCGCTGTGCGCCGGGTGCAAGATAGGAATGATACTTGCGTCGGTGACAATGTCACTTGCGCTGGGTGCAAGATAGGGCCCACAGAGGCTAGGCTATTTATATAGTGTATTTCACACACAGAGGCTAGGCTATGTATATAGTGTATTTCACACACAGAGGCTAGGCTAGGCTATTTATATAGTGTATTTCATACACAGAGGCTAGGCTAGGCTATTTATATAGTGTATTTCACACACAGAGGCTAGGCTATTTGTATAGTGTATTTCACACACAGAGGCTAGGCTAGGCTATTTATATAGTGTATTTCACACACAGAGGCTAGGCTATTTTTATAGTGTATTTCACACACAGAGGCTAGGCTAGGCTAGGCTATTTTATATATAGAGAGGCTAAGCTAGGTTATTTTCATAGTGTATTTCACACACAGAGGCTCGGCTAGGCTATTTATATAGTGTATTTCACACACAGAGGCTAGGCTAGGCTATTTTTATAGTGTATTTCACACTCAAAGGCTAGGCTAGGCTGTTTATATAGTATATTTCACCCTCAAAGGCTAGGCTACGCTATTTATAT
>NW_027666726.1:67500-72500 GCF_963457725.1 Sprattus sprattus | reverse complement strand
GTGTGTGTGTTAGTGTGTGTGTGTGTGTGTGTGTGTGTGTGTGTGTGTGTGTGTGTGTGTGTGTGAGTGTGTGTGTATATGTGTGTGTATGTGTGTGAGTGTGTGTGTGTGTGTGTGTGTGTGTGGACCCAACCAACAACCAAAGAAGGAGGGGATGACACAAGAACACATGTACACACACACACTCACACATACACGTGCGTGCGTGCTTGTGTGCCCTATGCCACTACCAATACAGCACGCAGCTGGTGAGAGTGTGTGTGCTGATCTCACGGAGACTGTTTACTCTCTCAGCTCCTCACTCCCTTTGTCACGTAGGTCACACACACACACACACACACACACACACACACACACACACACACCAGCACACAGCTTACACACACTGCTTGCAACATGCTCTGTGTAATTCTTCATCTTAATGACAGCAACCCCACTAGCTGTCCTGTATGGAGGGCTGAGAGGTGTTAGTGGTGGTGGTGTGTGTGTGTGTGTGTGTGTGTGTGTGTGTGTGTGTGTGTGTGTGTGTGTGTGAGTGTGTGTGTGTGTGTGTGTGTGTGTGTGTGTGTGTGTGTGTGTGTGTGTGTGTGTGTGTGTGTGTGTGTGTGTGTGTGTGTGTGAGAGAGAGAGGGTATTCTGCAGTATACCTGTGTTAGCTCAGGGATTGGCAGCACAGAAAGGTTAGTGGTGCGGGGTTATGTGCGTGTGTGTGTGTGTGTGTGTGCGTGTGTGTGCGTGTGTGTGTGTGAGGGTTAGTGTGGGGGGGGGGGGGGGGGTGTGTTGGACCTGACTAATGTTTGGCCAGCCTTGACCCTTGTTGACCTGTGCGTTAAGAGAGCACTGAACCTGCTTCACTGTTGACTGAGGTGTGTGTGTGTGTGTGTGTGTGTGTGTGTGTGTGTGTGTGTGAGTGTGTGTGTGCTCCCTCGCTCGCTCAGCACCAAGGCGATTTGCTGTATGCACCGCCGAAAACACACACACACACACACACTTCCAGTTCAACTATGACTAAAATATGGCATCAAAATAAGAGTTTCTGTTGAAATACTTGACAATGATTCACTCCCCATGAAAATGAACACGGCCATTCTCTAAAGGCTTCCTGACATGGACACCACAGCAGTGGCCAACAGGAAAAGGATTTGTCTGCCCTTGTGGTGTGTGCTGTGTATCTGTCCACATATGTGTGTATCTGTCCACATATGTGTGTATCTGTTCACATATGTGTGTGTGTTTTCATTTTAAGACGATCGCTAGATGAAGCATTGCATCGCGGGAGAAACAGGGTGTGTTTGCTCTGTTGGTCATAAATATCTTAAAATGAAGGCCAAGTTGCTTAGGAACCATGTAAAAATCAATTTAATTCAATAAAACATTTTTTTTTTCATATCATTTAAAATTGTACCTTTATAATATCTTTTACAGATTACTTCATCGCATTGCCAATACTGTTACCAAGAGTTGCATCATCGCCACTGCAGCAGCGCAACTCTTCCCTTGACAACTCCTGCTCCACATAGGAACGAGTTTTTAAATAGAAAATCATTTCAATGCATATTTCATCGTGTTGTAAACCTTACAAAAATACTTTACAGAACAACAGAACAAAATTCAGAGTTTCATTTGTAGCCGACTGGGTGATAAACCCTTCCCGGAGAGGAGTTGCGCAATCCCCCGGCCATGTCCTCGTTCAGTCTTTTCAGCGGCTGGCTGGTGTGTGTGTGTGTGTGTGTGTGTGTGTGTGTGTCTCAGTCTTTTCCGTGGCTGTAAACACTTGTTCGCTCCGCCACGATTGTCTACTTTAAGTCGATAAAAGCTCAATAAACACACAGAGTACCACGGCAAGAGATATCAACTTTGAACCCAATTACAGTCCCAGCCTGCATTTAAGATTCTCTCAAAAGTGCTGCTCGCTCGCATCACGCGGACGGGTCCCGTTAACACTGACCGGTGGCAGAGAGCAGGTTACGCAGCGTGGCCAGCTCTCGTGACAGCTGCTCCACGCGCTTCTGTAAACGGTCGTTCTCGGCGGCCAGCTCGAGCACCTTGTGTTGGGTCTCCATGTTGCGCATCTTGGCTTTGTCGCGACTCTTGCGCACGGCCAGGTTGTTCCTCTCGCGCCGCTGGCGGTACTCCTCGCTGTCCTTCTCGAGGCGCTTCTTCCCTTTCCCGCTGCCCGACGACATCTTGCCGTGCTCGTGCTGCCTCCGCGGCGACGACCCTGCCTTCCCCGGTGGAGCAGGTGTGCTGGGGGAGCTCGAGCAGGACGACGAGGAGGCGTCGGAAATGTTCCCCAAACTGCCGCTCGGGGCTCCCGCCGGCTGGAACTGCAGATAGGAGCGCATGTCAAACCCAGACGAACCGCCGTCCATTCCCAACTCTTCGCGAGACTCGTCCCGGGAACCACCACCACCTTTAGCCGAGTTTCCGCCGAATTCCGGGGGGCTGTAGACCGTGTCGACTCGGGTCTCGTCGAGGTCGGAGTAGCCTAGTGGGTTGGTCTCCCGGTGGCTGCCGCCGTTGAGGAGGCTCGAGCTTGTTGTTTCACGGTCGGTGGCGAGTGAAATGTAGTTCCTGTAGTTTTGTAACGGTGACACCCTCTTGTTTCTGCTGCCCTCCTCGAGGAAATCACCGTACGCGTCTCCGTGTCGGTGGTGGTGCGGGTGCGGGACCTGGCCGTGTGTGTGTGAAGCCAGCTGGTGATAGTGCAGAGAGTCCAGGTAGATGCTGAAGTCGATCGTCTTCTCGTGCTGCGCGATGCCGATAAGTTTCGTCATGGAGCCGTCAGCGGGCTGCTGCTTGCACACGCCGTCTCCGACGGGACCGCTGAGACTGTTGCTACCGTGGAGCGCGAGGCAATCCCCCTCGTAAAAACCAGCTACTTCCATGGATCTTAACACCCGCCGGGTTGCGGGACCATACGGAATCACGCGCGGCGCGCTCTAAGCAGTGCGGTGATGCGTTTAGACTGCGCGCGTATAGCTCACCGAAGGAAGGAAAGTTTCACTAAAAACAGCAGCACAGACCGTTGTTGACTCAGTAACACCGCTGTCAACCGGTATCCGAAACGAATAGTCAGTGTAGTTGGAGGAGTTTAACTTGTCCCTCCTTGAGAGTTTGTTGGCAGTGCTGTCCTACCAGTTTGCGGCAAAGGATTTAAGTCGACGAGGAAGTGGGCGTGGCTATGTCATGGTTGAAACTTGTTTTTTTTTCAGCGAGTGCGCACAGAGGAATAAAACCGGCTCGAGGCACAAATAAAGGAAAATAACTCAAGTCATTAGGGTTTGAACAGCAGACCACATCAAAGGGTGTAAAGGACACAAATGACCGTGTCAGTAATAGACATGCTTTTCATATTCTTCTAGTCTGGCGCAAGCAGCTTATGCTTTTTTTTTATTATCATAATAAGTAAAATCCTTAGAACGTGTCTGTGTGTAATGTGTTTTTTGAGGGTGTTTTAGGGTTGGATGTAATCACGAGCGCAGTCTTGACATAAACAAACAAACAAACAGACAAACAAACAAATAAACAAACAAACAGACTGTGGTCACCTAAGGGAAGGGGGCGTGGCTCGCCATGTGCGTGAGCGAAGCCAGGTTACTGACGTGTGTGACAGCGTGAACTGGAGCACTGCGCCGCGCTCTCTGGGTTTGCGTCGTCTGTGCGCCTGTGTGTGTGTGTGTGTGTGTGTGTGTGTGTGTGTGTGTGTGTGTGTGTGTGTGCGTGTGTGTGCGCCGTGCTCTCTGGGTTTGCGTCGTCTGTGCCATAGACATGTATAGGTACATATACCTATACATGTCTATGGTCTGTGCGCCTGTGTGTGTGTGTGTGTGTGTGTGTGTGTGTGTGTGTGTGTGTGTGTGTGTGTGTGTGTGTGCGCCGTGCTTTCTGGTTTTGCGTCGTCTGTGAGGACTGGTAGCTCCCCCGTGTGGATGTTTATAATTATAACATGAATTAAAATGCTCGCTCAAACTTCATTTTCAAGTGTAACGTTACAATTAGTCTAACTTGTATAGGCCTACATATTCATTTTTTTTACATTTGCAACAGTGTCAACATTAGCTAACCCTCTGTGGCACTGTGAAAAATAACCAATGTACAATTACCCCCGCAACCATATTTATTTATTTCACCCTGTATAACCATCATACACACACAACGCATAGCATGTCTTTATTCCTGCTCTTCCTGGACTCTCCACTTTGCGCTATAGTATATAAACGTATTGGACTGTTGACCATTGCACTGTTGTAGTGTTTTGTGTTGTGATGTATATTTTGTGTAATATGTGTAAGCACACTGAGAGCCACTGCACCAAGACAAATTCCTTGTTTGTGCAAACTAACTTGGCCAATAAAAGCTGATTCTGATTCTGATTCATTTCATATGACCATAACCCTAACCCTGTCAAATAGACTATATTTGTAAAAGCCAAGGTGATGTTTAGTCACAGCTGTAGTAACTCCTGTATGGACGTTGGAGTCATGGTAGTCATCACCTTAATGTTAATTGGAGAAGGAACAGGCGCATGGGAATGTAGGACGCAAGAAAACCTCAAGCAGAGCATGCCCATGTCAACTTCAGGTATGTTATACTATGTTATGTTATATAATATTATGTTATATAATACTATGTTATGTTATGTTATATTATATTATATAATACTATGTTATGTTATGTTATGTTATGTTATATTATGTGATGTGATGTGATGTTATATTATGATATGTGATGTGATGTGATGTGATGTGATGTGACAGCTCTGAACTGTTCGCTGATTGGTCCTACAGGATTTTGAGTCCTGGAGACGATTGTCAACGGGGTTGGGCCAGACTGAGTATGAGCTTGAAATCAATTCAGGCGGAAATACGTAGGCTGGTGTCACCAGGCTAGCAAAGTGCGGCCCCTTGGCTGTCCCTGACCGGCCCACGGAGGTCAATGGTGAATTAGAAATCAAACGTTAAACGATACAAATTGATATTACTATTAATTTGTATACT
>NW_027666726.1:50000-52500 GCF_963457725.1 Sprattus sprattus | reverse complement strand
TAAACCTTAGGTTAATGTTTGTTGTATCTGCCTTTGGGGGGGTGGGGGGTAATATGCCTTTGGGGGGCGGGCGGGGGGTAATATGCCTTTTGGGGGGGGGGGGGGGGGTAGTCTGTCTGTGGGTGGGTGGGTAGTCTGTTGGCCTCTGTCTGTACACACACACACGTTTCATTTAGAGCTGTATATGAAGTAACTTTAATGTTTTAACACGGATAAGGAAGATTCTTCTAACATGTGAAGAAGTTGGTGTTCTGCAGTAACAGCCTTGTGGTAGACACGGTAAAGTGGCTGTGGGGTTTTAGCGATGGTGAACTGAAATATCAAAAACAATGCCTTAATGCTTTTGTGTTTTCTCCCACTCGGGAGAAATGTTGTAAATATTATATTTATAATTAAACCAAATAAATAACTATGATTACATCTGTTGCATTGTAGTGTGTGTGTGTGTCATTTATGTTTAATTTCTGTGCGCAAACACAAAAATGTGGTAAAATGTTTTGTTATTAGACAATTGGTCAGGCCAGTAGTGCTACTTTTGTCTCTCATTTATGAGTTTTAAACTCACAGGAAAGCATCATGTACAGTACGACACATGTAACCTTTGAGGGCAGCCGCTATCCGTAGTCAGCGGCGTCACACGGGGAGTTTTTGTATTGAATCATTTTGAGTGAATGTGATGTGCGCTCGCTGTACCCGGTAGCGACGTGCGCGCGCTCACTGCACAGCGACAAGATGGCGGTCTCCGCCGGATCAGGTAAATGGATTTCTCAACACGAGCTATATATTTTTCCAGTTACTGCACGCCTTCATCTGATTCCCTTTGCGCGCTAGTATTCCGTTAGATTATGCCGTTAACACACAGCCTGTTTGGGGTCATGCCTCAGAGAGATCGCATTTAATGCAATCGTCAAAAAGACCGATTGTGTTTAAACGCTAGCTAGGGTTAGCCGACACGCATAGCCAGCTAGGTTAGTTTGCAGGCGGGCTAGCTAGTTGGCTGCTACCTTCTATTTGGTACAGTACCCATGCCTTTTGTGTGCTAGCTTGCTACGTGACACTGGTATGTCGTATCATGTGTACGTTCCCCTGTTGGGTCCTGAATCGTGTGTGGGTTGCTTGCAGGGTTTGCTTAACAGCCAGGCAAAATATTTAAATTGTAACATTGTGTTATCCTAGCCGACTACCCCGTACACCTAGCCACCAACTGCCGCGTCACTCAACGCGCTGCTTTGTTGTTATGCTAGCCTGGCAGTCCGCTGGCATGTCACGCATTGTGCAGGGCGGCTAGATTCACGAAGCCTTTATTAGGTTCCCCCTTTCTTTACGTCTCAAAAGTCAAGTGTCCTGGCACATGATTTGACGAACATAGTGCTGTGATAATGGACCTGAATTCTGCTCAAGTTGACGCAACGATTAAAAAAAAACTAGCTGACTGTGAAAGGTTATTGCCATCTGTCAAGTCGCTAGCTAAGCTAGCAGTTTTTTCAGCTTGCTAGCAACATCCTACCTCCTTGTTGTGGCACGACAGTTTCCGCATGAACTAGACAGTTTTGCTTTTGCAAATGTCTAATTCAGGCGAGCTTAGTCGTGGGTTTAGGGCCTCTTTCCACACACACACACACACACACACACACACCTACAGCCAGTGCGTGTACATGCTAACGAGAGGCTACGCTTGTGAGGAAATGGATGACTACATGTCACAGCGCCCTGGGTAAAGTGTTTCAATGATGTTAGATTCATAAAGAGCCTTTCTTCAATCATATTACAAGTTTAGTGTCAAGTACAGAAGGTGGATTTTTTGGTAGTCCTAAAACTACGTAACACGGTAGAGGGCTGCTCTGGGCCGAGCGTGGCCCAGCGATCTGTAGCTCTGGTCTCTGCTGTTTCCGAAATGAGAAAAACAGGTCCAGAACAGGTTTGACTGCAGTTAGTTTTCTCACGTTGAATTGGTCGCGTAGCGGGTCCTTGAGGACTAGTTTCGGTCTAGTTGTCTTGCTCGTCAGGCTTATGCCGTAGATTTTTATCAACCATTTGTCAGTCTACTGGTTTCTGTCAGTGTTAGGTGAGATTTTCGAGGCGTTTGTCTCTGGTCAGGTTTCTCAAAGAACGTTTTCTAGCTCGGGCTAGTGACTCCGTGGGCTGGGCCCTAGGCTAGCCTGTTGTGTGTGTGTGTGTGTGTGTGTGTGTGTGTGTGTGTGTGTGTGTGTTCATTGGGCTGGGCCCTAGGCTAGCGTGTTGGTGTGTGTGTGTGTGTGTGTTCATTGGGCTGGGCCCTAGGCTAGCCTGTTGGTGTGTGTGTGTGTGTTCATTGGGCTGGGCCCTAGGCTAGCCTGTTGGTGTGTGTGTGTGTGTGTGTGTGTGTGTGTGTGTGTGTGTTCATTGGGATGTCCACTGGTGTGTGTGTGTGTGTGTGTGTGTGTGCTTGTGTGTTCATCGGGGTGTCCACTGGCCTGTGAGTGTGTCTTCATCGGGGTATCCACTGGCCGTCCACTGGCCT
>NW_027666726.1:32500-42500 GCF_963457725.1 Sprattus sprattus | reverse complement strand
AACATTCATGATGATTACAGACACGTTAGAACACTCATGATGATTACAGACACGTTAGAACATTCATGATGATTACAGACACGTTAGAACATTCATGCTGATTACAGACACGTTAGAACATTCATGATGATTACAGACACGTTAGAACATTCATGATGATGATTACAGACACGTTAGAACACTCATAATGATTACAGACACGTTAGAACACTCATAATGATTACAGACACGTTAGAACACTCATAATGATTACAGACACGCTAGAACATTCATGATGATTACAGACACGTTAGAACATTCATGATGATGATTACAGACACGTTAGAACACTCATAATGATTACAGACACGTTAGAACATTCATGATGATTACAGACACGTTAGAACATTCATGATGATTACAGACACGTTAGAACACTCATAATGATTACAGACACGCTAGAACATTCATGATGATTACAGACACGTTAGAACATTCATGATGATGATTACAGACGCGTTAGAACATTCATGATGATTACAGACACGTTAGAACATTCATGATGCTGATTACAGACATGTTAGAACATTCATGATGATTACAGACACGTTAGAACATTCATTATGATGATTACAGACACGTTAGAACATTCATGATGATGATTACAGACACGCTAGAACATTCATGATGATTACAGACACGTTAGAACATTCATGATGATTACAGACACGTTAGAACACTCATAATGATTACAGACACGTTAGAACATTCATGATGATTACAGACACGTTAGAACATTCATTATGATGATTACAGACACGTCAGAACATTCATGATGATGATTACAGACACGTTAGAACATTCATGATGCTGATTACAGACATGTTAGAACATTCATGATGATTACAGACACGTTAGAACATTCATTATGATGATTACAGACACGTTAGAACATTCATGATGATGATTACAGACACGCTAGAACATTCATGATGATTACAGACACGTTAGAACATTCATGATGATTACAGACACGTTAGAACACTCATAATGATTACAGACACGTTAGAACATTCATGATGATTACAGACACGTTAGAACATTCATGCTGATTACAGACACGTTAGAACATTCATGATGATTACAGACACGTTAGAACATTCATGATGATGATTACAGACACGTTAGAACACTCATAATGATTACAGACACGTTAGAACACTCATAATGATTACAGACACGTTAGAACACTCATAATGATTACAGACACGCTAGAACATTCATGATGATTACAGACACGTTAGAACATTCATGATGATGATTACAGACACGTTAGAACACTCATAATGATTACAGACACGTTAGAACATTCATGATGATTACAGACACGTTAGAACATTCATGATGATTACAGACACGTTAGAACATTCATGATGATTACAGACACGTTAGAACATTCATGATGATGATTACAGACACGTTAGAACATTCATGATGATTACAGACACGTTAGAACATCCATGATGATGATTACAGACACGTTAGAACATTCATGATGATTACAGACACGTTAGAACATTCATGATGATGATTACAGACACGTTAGAACATTCATGATGATGATTACAGACACGTTAGAACATTCATGATGATTACAGACACGTTAGAACATTCGTGATGATTACAGACACGTTAGAACATTCATGATGATGATTACAGACACGTTAGAACATTCACGATGATTACAGACACATTAGAACATTCATGATGATGATTACAGACACATTAGAACATTCATGATGATTACAGACATGTTAGAACATTCATGATGATTACAGACACGTTAGAACATTCATGATGATGATGGATGCCCATGGAATGTCAGTGCTGTCTGAACTACGCCAGGATTAGGAGTGTCATCCAGCTGCTAAATAACTTCCTGGATTAATGTCTGTCAGTCTGACACGAGGGGCGACACACAGCTGCTGTATGGTTAATAACATCGTCATTGTAGAAGGGACATGATAAAATCAAGATCTTAGGTATACCTAGGTAAAAACAACTTTCGCCGATATCTTCGTGAGGGAGATGGGTTATGTGCTCAAATTTCCTGGGATCAAAGACGTTATGCATCCACTGGCAAAAAAGCGCAAGACATTCAATGTTCTACTGTGGTGTTTGCAATGAATGACTCAAGAAGGTCTTGTAAATTAATTATTCCTTGTCGGCTGGAATGTAGTTTTTTGTTTGTTTTGTTTTTAAACATCGCGAAATAATTAGTTTTGACCTGTAAATTCAAATTAATTGTAATTGCTATCGGCCTTTTATTAAATTAAGGGACTCAGACTATTCGTTTTTAGTGCGGTGACTTTATCTGCCCGAACACGCCCTTTCACTCAGCAAGGAAGAAATGTGTTACGTGCATCAGTTTCCGCTAAAACGAAACTAAGTGTGAACTCTCTCTTTCCAGCTTTGTGAAGTGATTCAGGCTGCCCTAGAAAAATGGCGGAGAATACTCCATATAACCAGGACCTTTTCACATGTCCGATTTGTTTGGATCTACTGAAGAATCCAGTGACTATTCATTGTGGACACAGTTACTGTATGGGCTGCATTAAGGGCTGCTGGGATCAGGAAGATCAGAAGGGAGTTTACAGCTGCCCCCAGTGCAGACAGACTTTCTCTCCAAGACCGGTCTTAAACCAAAATATTATTGTGGCTGAGCTTGTGGAGCAGATCAGGAAGACCAGAATCCATACTCCTTCTCTTGCTCACGGTTTTGCTGGACCTGGAGATGTGGAGTGTGACGTCTGCACTGGGAGAAAACTCAAAGCTGTTAAGTCGTGTTTGGAATGTCTGGTGTCTTACTGTGAAACTCACTATGAAGTTCACAATAATATTCACCCAGGTAGAAAACACTCAATGATTGAAGCCACTGGCCAGCTACAAGAGAGGATCTGCTCTCGACATAAGAAGATTTTTGAAATATTTTGTCGAACCGATCAGACTTGTATCTGCTATCCGTGCACGATGGAGGAACATAAAGGCCATGACACAGTCACTGCTGCAGCAGAATGGACAGACAAACAGGTGATTAGGCTACCCCAGCTACACGTGTGATCTATATAACTCTTAGTGTCTTTTGATGGTCTTATAGCACATTTCAAACATGAAACATTGTAATTCTTTCAGGAATATTATAGACTACTTTTGCTATCTGCAGTGTCTTTTTAGCCTAGAAAACCTGATAACTTTACACTGTAAATTGTAGATGCAAAGTGATTTTCAGTTTGTGTTGGTTCTGGACCAGTCTTTATTCATGTGAAATAATGAATACCAAATTCTGAGTTAATTGCTTTGCATTGACATTGACATCATCGCCTGTTTCCTAAAACATGTGTGCAACATGTGAGCCCATTTAACAACTTCTCATTTTGTTACACTGTGCCATTAAATACCCCTTTAGTTAAAAAAAAGAATGCTTCATAATGCCTTCAATTTACACTTACATATGATATGATATTATCTTGAAGGACTAAGAGCTTATGAGGAAATGGGGCTGTTTTTTAATCAACAGAAGCAGTTTACGGAGACCCAGAGTCAAATCCAGCAGAGTCTCCAGGAGAGAGAGAAGGAGCTGCAGGAGCTGAGGAAGGCTGTGGAGACTCTCAAGGTGAGAACTGACCAGAGGAGAAGAGGACAGCTAGTTAGAGGTTTTAGTGGTCATGTGTTATTGTGTTATCAAATCTGCAATGATGTGCTATGGCCAGATCACAGCTGTACTGCTTTTTGTCACAACAAACTGCCTCTTTTCTTCTAGCCATCATATATCAGAAATTCCAAAGACTGGTATAAATGAAAGGGGAGTGGGAAGTGCAATTCCAGCTTGGGCCAAATAGTTCTGAGCACGGAGGGGCAGTGTGTGACAGGATTGGGCCTTAAGTAACATCATCAAACAGAGCCAGTCACACCACGAGTGAGTTTGCTCCCTCACTTACCTCTATGTGTCTCCTGTCCCCCTCCTCTTTGTGTCTCCTAACAGAGCTCTGCACAGACAGCAGTGAAAGACAGTGAGAGGATCTTTACTGAGATGATCCGCTCCATTGAGAGAAGGCGCTCTGAGGTGAAAGAGCTGATCAGAGATCAGGAGAAGGCTGAGGTGAGTCGGGCTGAAGGACTCCTGAAGCGACTGGAGAAGGAGATTGCTGAGCTGAAGAGGAGAGATGCTGAGCTGGAGCAGCTTTCACTCATAGAGGATCACATCCATTTCCTCAAGGTAACAGTTGATAGATCGCTAGTGTGCAAAATATTTTAATCAATTTAGAGATTAATTAATTTCAGACACACAATGTCTTCAAACAGTGTCTTGTCAGTTTTGTTTGTTAATATTATTTTGAGTATCAACTCTTAGTAGTTATTTAATGCAGGTTCAAATCATTTTTGGTCTTTTACTGAGGCCTACTGACTGCGAAAACAATCTCTACCTGTCTGTTTGTCCATCTCTCTCTATTTCATGCAGTCTTTCCAGTCCGTCAGTGACCCTTGTCAGTCTAAAGACTTATCCTGCATCTCTGTGAACCAAGGCGTCTCTTTTGAGGCTGTGAAGAAATCAGTCTCCTCACTAAAGGGGCAGCTGGAGAATTTCTGCAGGGAGGAAGTCATGAAGATATCTGCAGCAGGTGAATCATGTTCCTGCTACATTACATTCTCATTATTTCAATATGCCTGTGTCACCTAGGGGCACAGGGCCATAACAACATGGAACTACTTCAGTACTTCTGCCATTGGGTTTTATTGATGAACAGATCAAGATGTCTCATAGACCTGGGTAGCCCTTTTAATCATGTCATTTTCATCTCAATGAAGATGAGTGTCCTTTAAAGGTGTGGCCTTTAAGGCCTCCTGAAGCAACGTGTTGTTTGGCTTGGATTTCTATGGCTCGGTCAGAACCACTACGTTTGCTTCCCGTTTAATGACCCAAGACTGTGTGTGTGCGAACACCAGAGGTTCTTTGAGCACACACACAATGGACAACTATTGGACTGTGAGGAGCAGCTCACTGAGTTTGACAAAAAGTGTATTGGATGAGATTGGCAGACCACCCCTTTAAATGACCGCATTTCGTCTTCCATTGTCTGTGGCAGGGAGTGGGGTGGCCTTTAAGACTCATTGTGTCACCTAACAAGTGAACATAATATACTACTATATATCTTAACTGACGCATTTTAAAATGAGAATGATGCAATAGTGTTATTTTTGTTATAATTTCATTCTTTTTGTCTCAATAGTGACTGAAGTCCATGCTACTCTGACTGAACCAGTGACGAGAGAGGATATTTTACAATGTGAGCCAGACAACACACACACACACATATGTCCTTATGGCGCGCACTGTTGCTCAACCAGACAGACAGCTAACATATTCCAATGAAGAGACAGAAGTAGGTATGTGGCTTTTTCTTCCTCAGTTCAGAAAATGGAATGTACTTTTTGTAAAACTGAAGATAAATGCAAAAAGAAATGTACATTCAAATGTGTTGATTCTTTAAACATCTTCTACACATAAATGCCCTATACCATATGCAAAATAAGTTAGCATGCTACCATAGGATTTAAATAACTGATTAGCATAGAACACGCTACTGTCAAGCTAAAAAGGCACCGGATGCCAAAAAGAGCCCGGGTGACGTAATGTTGACTTTCGAACGCCTCTTGAGTGACAGTTTCTATGCCAACGTTAGCATTACGTAATCCGGTCACCACATAGGCCGGGCGCTTATTAGCTTTAAGTCTCAGAGTCGTTTGAAAGCCATCAGCTACTTTTTAGTCGCTTAATATTGTGCCTTAACGGACACTACGCACCCGGACACTTTTTAGCTATCGGTCAGAGAGTCTCAAGAGTTGTTTGAAAGCCATCAGGTACTTTTTACACGCTTAATATTGGCTGCCGGTCTTTTGTAAGTAAGCACACATCAACAGGTTTCGCGCGCTAGCATCTATATTGCTAATAGCAATTCCTCCTTTTGTGCGACAATATTAAGCGACTAAAACGTAGCTGATGGCTTTCGAACTACTCTTGAGACTCTCTGACTGATAGCCAAAAAGTGTCGGGGTACATAGTATCCGTTTAGGCACAATATTAAGCGAATAAAAAGTTTTAGCTACACCTGCCTGCTGGTAACCTGTAAGTTAGCAATGTCCGCTAGCATGTCAAAGCTAGCAAGCCCCCGTTGTTCTTTAGTAAAATGTTGTGCAAACAATGCCCTGTTTTGTGGGTGCCGTCAGATATGTCTTAAAATCACAACACATTAAGGACTTTCTTAATTTAAGCACAACAGATGAATAGCTTCAAGCTAACAAGATAGCTCGTTACACTAGCACGAGCTAGCTAATGAAATGTGCTTACTTTGATACTATAACCAACTAGCGAATCAACCACTTTCCTACCAAAGTCAAACATCAAGCACATGGTTGTTTTGGTTGGTTTATTGTAGGTCAAATACAAGCAAGCTGGTCTCAGGTAGCAAAGTACAATGCAAGATGCTCTGAGGTAAATCGCGTTAGGGTGACGTATTGGCGTTGGCATAGCAACTGTCACTCAAGAGTCGTTCGAAAGTCAACATTACATCATCCGGGCTCTTTTAGGCATCCGGTGCCTTTTTAGCTTGACACTACCATTTGAATATATTTGAATGTACCTCAACAATCACATACAAACCGATTTTATATGCCTACATAATGTACTAACACAGTTAATACAGTGATATAATGAATACTCACAAGCAAAGCCTTCTCAAAGCAAGAACGTGTACAAGGAGCATTTACTGTCGTGGAGAATCATAAACGGTAAATTGAGAAAACTAACGTGGTTTGAACTAGAACGGTAGAAGCTTACTTCTTATAATGTTTATGATGCAATAGTGTTATTTTTGTTATAATATCATTATTTCTGTGTCAATAGTAACTAAAGTCCATGATATTTTAACTGAACCACTCAGCAGAGAGGATGTTTATAACGTTGGATAGCCAGACAAACAAAATAAACACACACACACACACACACACACACACACACACACACACATGCAGATAAATTCAACACTGGAAAACTTAACAACACATGGACATGCAAAGGAAGTCAGACACATAAACCTCTATTTACGACAACTTTCATAAACCTTCATTCACGATCCCAAGCCCTCACCCTCACACAACAACATTCATACACACACACACATCAACAGAATCATATACACACAATCCCAACATGGAATTAAGCATACAAAGACAGACACATACAACACACCAAAGTGCACACAATGGACAGACATGGACAGACACCCACAAACACAAATCTCACACTCAGACAAAGCACTTTGTCTCTGCACACAAGGTATCAAAGAAACGGATAATAATACACGCATAGAAACACACACACACACACACATACACACACACACACACACACACACACATACACATACACACACACACACACACACACACACACACTTTCATATATCTGCCTCTTTTGTCTCCTTGTTAGATTTAAACTCATTAAACCCATCCTGTCTTCTCCTCCATCAGATTGCTGTCACTTCACACTGGATCCAAACACAGCACAAAGAAACCTCCATCTTTCTGAGGGGAACAGGAGGGTGGAGTGGAGAGAGGAGGTCCAGTCATATCCTGATCATCCAGAGAGATTTGATGTGTGGTATCAGGTGCTGTGTAGAGAGGGTGTGTCTAGACGCTGCTACTGGGAGGTTGAGTGGAGTGGGGAGAGGGGGGTTAATATAGCAGTCTCATATCAAAGCATTAGCAGGAAAGGATGGGGTGATGAGTGTAGGTTTGGACGTAATAATCAGTCCTGGGGTCAGGAGGTCATCAGTAGCAGCTCCTCCTTCTGGCACAATAATAAACAGACTACACTCCCTCTAGTGGCCAGCTCCAGAATAGGCGTGTATGTGGATCACAGGGCAGGAACTCTGGCCTTCTACAGCATCTCTGACACAATGACCTTCCTGCACAGAGTCCAGACCACATTCACTCACACACTCTACCCTGGGGTTTGGCTAAATTCTGGATCATCAGTGAAGCTGTTGTGACTGACATACAGATCAATGCTGTTATCACATCTCTACACACAGCCATAAACACACATCACATCACACCTCACACACATCACACCACACACACATCACACCACACACATATAAGGATCTGACAGCTGGGCCTGAGGGTCTATGATCATGGGGTGAACATCAGACCAAAGCCAGCCATTCACACATCTGTGGACCACAGCGATTACATTACTGCACCTCTGGACTTCTGCTGTAACTCATATCAGATCACCACACATAAGACATTGTGCGAGGAATGCCTTGATGAGTCCAGTGTTTCACCCTCTGTCCCTCTACCACAATCCTTTTCTTTCCCTCCTGCACCCCCTAACCCCTCCCTAGTTTATTATACACACATCTCTTGTCATTTTCATGAGCCTGTGTTAAAAAAATGTTAATTAATACATAAATGAATAGAATTCTATTTACAGATATGATTTTTTTTTTGTTCTGTTTTGAACAGGTTGTTAATCCCTCTTTTATTTAACATATGGATGGTGTAAGGTTTACGATGAAGTTAATTAGGTTATGTTGACTAGAAGTAAACATCAGATGTTTCAGAAAATAAATTAAATAATAATTTGAAATAAAATGCACATATGATTGCTACTGTACACTTTGTTACTGAATGTATATCATAAAGCATGTGAAAGTGATAAAAGGCAAGATTATGTGATAAGAACATCACAAGAAGACTTGAGATCTTAAGAAGAGTTGATTTGGTATGTAAGTCTATGAGAAACAACACTTTCTTACTCCCCATCAGGGGATGTGGCTGTGTGCATGCACTGTCTCTGTAGAGACCAGAACAGTCTACTGGACTGTAGAAGAGTCCATCTGACCCCAGATCAGAATCTTGAGATCTAGAAGAGTCCATCTGACCCCAGATCAGAATCTTGAGATCTAGAAGAGTCCATCTGAACCCAGATCAGAATCTTGAGATCTAGAAGAGTCCATCTGAACCCAGATCAGAATCTTGAGATCTAGAAGAGTCCATCTGAACCCAGATCAGAATCTTGAGATCATCTTCCTTCTGGGTGAGAGATGAGATTGACACTGAGTAAGTGCAGGTGACTGGTGCCATGTGTATAAAGAAGATCATGTGTGTGTCTAGATTTATGCCCTGTAGGCAGTAGGGGTGGGTTATATGACTTTAAATAAATATCACACATCATTCATTTCACAGATTTGTGGCGCATTAATCCACAATCTCATCTCTTGTTGACTAGTGTCAAAATATCACTTACAGTAAATGTCTCTAGAACAATAAGCGTCTGGGAAATCATGATCTGTTTAAATTACATCAAAATTTAAATAAAGTATCTTGCCTTGGTTAGAACCTTTGAACTCTATTCCAAAATCACACGTTCTTGTTACTATTCAGAACAGCAATCATGAGTCATCCTGTTCTATTGTTTAAAGAAAGATGAACAGAAACCATGATTATTCAAAATCACTTCATTTAACTTTTAATTAGATAACAGTTACAGATCCAGCTGTCTAATGCCAAACTAACTTCACCGCAGTTATCAATCCACACACACACACATCATTCACAGGCACAGAAATAGGTCAGCAGTGTATCAGTGTTTGGGGTCATCTCTGGATGTTGGGGTCATTTGATAGGGGTCACCTCTGGATGCTGGGGTCATCTCTGGATGCTGGGGTCAGGGGTTAGGGGTCGTCTCTGGATGCTGGGGTCAGGGGTTAGGGTTCATCTCTGGATGCTGGGGTCATGGGTCACCTCTGGATGCTGGGGTCAGGGGTCATCTCTGGATGCTGGGGTCATGTGATAGGGGTCACCTCTGGATGCTGGAGTCATGTGATAGGGGTCACCTCTGGATGCTGGGGTCAGGGGTCATCTCTGGATGCAGGGGTCATCTCTGGATGCTGGGGTC
>NW_027666726.1:5000-10000 GCF_963457725.1 Sprattus sprattus | reverse complement strand
CTTCTTCTACAGCCAAATATTTCTAATTTTGACTCATCAGTCCAGAGCACCTTCTGCCATGTTT
The DNA here is from genome assembly GCF_963457725.1 of Sprattus sprattus. NCBI lineage: Eukaryota > Metazoa > Chordata > Actinopteri > Clupeiformes > Clupeidae > Sprattus > Sprattus sprattus. The sequence continues at coordinate 9,936 of NW_027666726.1, read as the reverse complement.
CTGCACCCCAGTTTCTATGTTTTCGTGCTTAGTTCAGTCACTTGGCCTTGTTTCCTTGTCGGGGTAGAGCTTTTTGGCTGCAACTCTTCCATGAAGACCACTTCTGGCCAGACTTCCCCGGACAGTAAATGTCTGTACCTGGGTACCACTGGTTTCTGCCAGTTCTGAGCTGATGCCACTGCTTGAAATCTTCCGATTTCGAAGGTAAATAAGCTTGATGTGTTTTTCATCAGCTGCATTAAGTTTCCTTGGCTGACCACTGCGTCTACGATCCTCAACGTCTTCTTCAAAAGAGCTTGAACTGCATATTTTGAAACCCCTGTCTGCTTTGAAATCTTTGTCTGGGAGAGACCCTGCTGATGCAGTATAACTACGTTGTGTCTTGTTGCTTTGCTCAGTCTTACCATGTAAATGGATACAAATTAAACATTTATTGTTTACATTTTTCAAAGCATTCTTAGTTCATAGCATTTTTTCACACCTGCCTAAAACTTTTGCACAGTACTGTATATTTGTTTTGTTGTTGGTTGTTTTTGAAAACGGTAATAAAGGATTAATATCTCTCTCTCTCTCTCTCTCTCTCTCCCTCTCTATCCCCTTCCTCTCTCTGTCTCTCTCTCCCTCTTTATCCCTCCCTCTCTCTGTCTCTCTCCCTCTTTATCCCTCCCTCTCTCTGTCTCTCTCCCTCTTTATCCCTTCCTCTCTCTGTCTCTCTCTCCCTCTTTATCCCTCCCTCTCTCTGTCTCTCTCTCCATCTCTATCCCTCCGTCTCTCTCTCTATCCCTCCCTCTCTCTGTCTCTCTCTCTCCATCTCTCTCTCTCTCTTCATATCTCCTGTGTCTCCCTCACTAACTCACTGCCGTCTCCCAGACCCCTCACACCCCAGTCTAGCCCCCCTCCCCTTTACAGACAGACACACACACACACACACACACACACACACACACACACACACACACACACACACACACACACACACACGCATACACTCTCACTCCTTCAGGCCATTGTGGGATCCCGGCAGATGGATCAGGAACAAAGAGAATGAGACCCCCCTCCCCCCCCGCCCGTCCTGCTTGCTTCCCCTTTTCTCTCTGCACCCTTCTCCCTCCCCCTCTCTCCATCTTCCTTCTCTCTCTCTCTCTCCCCTCCCCCTCTCTCCATCTTGCCCCTCTCTCCATCTTCCTTCTCTCTCTCTCTCTCCCTCTGTCCCACTCTCTCTCCCCTCCCCCTCTCTCCATCTTCCCCCTCTCTCCATCTTCCTTCTCTCTCTCTCTCTCCCTCCGTCCCCCCTCTCTCCATCTACCCCCTCTCTCTCCATCTTCCTCCTCTCTCTCTCTCCATCCCACTCTCTCTTTCCCTCACTCCCTCTTTCTCTCCCCCTCCCCCCTTTCTCCATCTTCCTCCCCTCTCTCCATCTTCTCTCCCTCTCACTCCATCTTCCTCCTCTCTCTCTCTCTCCTTCTCTTCTCTTCTTCTTCTGTCTGCGTTTCCTTCACTGAATCTCTCTCAGCCGAGCCTTCTCTGTTAATCTCCTGCAGTCTTCCTTCATTCTGTCACACACACACACACACACACACACACACACACACACACACACACACACACACACACACAATGATGGGGCCTATGAATAACCTCAATTTGGACCCCCTCCCCCCAAACCTCAGTTCTTATCATCCCCTCCACAGGCTCCTTCTAGATACTATCATTACCCTTTCTCTTTCTCTCTCTCTCTCTATCTCCCTCTCTCTCTCCCTCTCTCTCTCCCTCTCCCTCTCTCTCCCTTCCTCTCTCTCCTCCTCTCTCTCCCTCTCTCTCTCTCTCCCTCTCCCTCTCTCTCCCTTCCTCTCTCTCTCCCTCGCTCTCTCCCTGTCCCTCTCTCTCCTCCTCTCTCTCCCTCCCTCTCCCTCCTTCTCCCTCCTTCTCCCTCCCTCTCTCCCTCCCTCCCTCAATTTCTTTTATTCTCTCCACTTGGTCTATACCAAAACCACATGGTTGTGTGCGTGTGTGAATAAACAGAAGTGTGTGTGTGTGTGTGTGTGTGTGTGTGTGTGTGTGTGTGTGTGAATAAACAGAAGTGTGTGTGTGTGTGTGGATAAACAGAAGTGTGTGTGTGTGTGTGTGTGTGTGTGTGTGTGTGTGTGTGTGTGTGTGTGTGTATGGATAAACAGAAGTGTGTGTGTGTTGATAAACAGAAGTGTGTTTGTGTGTGTGCATATATGTATGTATGTGCATATGCCTTTGTGTCTGTGTGTGTGTGTGCATATGCATGTGTTCCTCTGTATGTATGTGTGTGTGTGTAGATGTAGGTGTTTATCTGCGTGTGTGTTTGTGTGTGTGTGTGTGTGTGTGTGTGTATATCTGTGTGTGTGTGTGTGTGTGAGCTTTAGTGAGCTTGTCTGTGGGAGAGGAGATTAATGGGTGCTGTGACTAGCTGACATCTGCTCTATATAATAATTGTCAGACTTCATTCACACACTGCGACACACTTGTGTGAATGAGGCGACACAGGATACAGACACACGCAGGTCTGAGGTCTGAGGTGTGTGTGTGTGTGTGTGTGTGTGTGTGTGTGTGTGTGTGTGTGTGTGTGTGTGTGTGTGTGTGCGTGCGTGCGTGTGTGTGTGTCCCGTGTTGTCCTATGTTGGCCCGGGTCAGACTGAGTTATAATGAAGAAACTTGGCCCTCAGCTACACTAGAGGGGAGTGCACTGTGCCACACACACACACACACACACACACACACACACACACACACGCTTCTCTCCAGTTCTGCACTGTGCCATGGCTCCGGCCCGGATGCGGCTCACATCTGGCGTGCGCTCGGCTGAACCTGCTTCACGTGATGCCTGAGTAGAGCACCTGCAAAACAATGGTTCAAACTATACAAACTGCAACACACACACACACACACACACACACACACACACACACACACTTCTCTGCATTTCTTTCTTTATCTCTTCTGTATCCTGTGTTCTGTATGGGTGTGTGTGAAAGCATGTGTGTGTGTGTGTGAGAGTGTGTGTGTGTGTGTGTGAGTGTGAGTGTGTGTGTGGGGGGTGTGTGTGTGTGTGTGTGTGTGTGTGTGTGTGTTTGTGTGGGTGTGTGTGTGTATGTGTGTGTGTGTGTGTGTGTGTGTGTGAGAGTGTGTGTGTGGGGGGTGTGTGTGTTTGTGTGGGTGTGTGTGTGTCTGTTGTGTGTGTGTGTAAGAGTGTCATTGATCTGAATGTGTTGCTCTAAAGGTCATCACCAAGTCATCCCTGCAATGGAACAAAGCATCTCAATGACTGCCTCTCTCATTAACACACACACATACCCTTACACCAACAACACACACACACACACACACACACACCCTTACACCACAACACACACACACACACACACACACACACACACACACACACACACACACACACACACACACACATACCCTTACACCAACAACACACACACACACACACACACACACACACACACACCCTTACACCACAACACACACACACACACACACACACACACACACACACACACACACACACACACACACACACACACACACACACACACATACCCTTACACCACAACACACACACACATACACACACACACACACACACACACACACACACACACATACCCTTACACCAACAACACACACACACATACTCACACACAAACACACACACACACACACACACACACATACCTTAACACAAACAAACACACACACATACTCACACACAAACATTTTCACACACACAGACATACTCACAAACAAACATACTCACACACACAGACATACTCACACACATGGACATACTCACACAAACACACACACACACACACAGGGCAATTCACACATACACACACACATAGAGAGTCATACACACACACAAACACACACACACACAGAGAAACACACACACACACACACACACAAATACAGACACACACCTACACATACACACACACACACATACACACACAAACACACACGCTCAATGGAAATCATTTTTCTATTGACTTCTCTCTATTGACTTGAGGCTACAGATTACATGCTTTGAGCTGGGCCGGTGAGGTCACAGAGTTTTCTTCTAGTGTGTGTGTGTGTGTGTGTGTGTGTGTGTGTGTGTGTGTGTGTGTGTGTGTGTATGAGAGAGAGTGAGTGATGTGGCAGAGTCATCTTAACATCAGTAAATCATTAAAGTATTTCATCATCACAGCATGAAACCAATCATCATAGGTCATCAGTATCATCATCATCATCACTGACATCATCATCATCATCATCACTGACATCATCATCATCATCAGTGACATCATCATAGGTCATCATCATCATCAGTGACATCATCATCATCATCAATGACATCATCACCATCATTATCACCACTGTCATCATAATTTTAATCATCAATGACATCATCATCATCATCACTGACATCATCACTGACCTCATCATCATCATCATTATCATCACTGACATATTCATCACCTTTTCAAAACTATTTACAGTATTTCTCTGTTCCTAAAACACATTTTTTCAAAGCATGCCTCGGTTTCTCTTAGCTCTAAACACAAATCCCAAAACCACTCACACAAAATGCAAAACCCTTTATATCTCTTGCAAAATGACACTTTGGTTTCAAAACACTATTATATCACCTCAAAAGGGCATTTTGTTTTCAAACAACAAACACAGACCATTATTTGAGTAGACATTCTAAGCATTGATTGAACACTGATGTGCTCAATGGAAAACACTACTATGAAATGGGAAAACACTAGTATGAAGGCCTTATCAGGAGTATTATGCCTTTTCATCTCCAGTGTTACTGTACGCTTTCTCCTGTTGTAAAATATTGTAACTGTATGTTTTAACTCAAAAATGAAAGAAAAATGTAAAATAATAAAAGGACAAAAAAACC
>NW_027666727.1:5000-10466 GCF_963457725.1 Sprattus sprattus | reverse complement strand
CTCTCTCTCTCTCTCTCTCTCTCTCCCTCTCTCTCTCTGTCTTTCTTTCTCTCTCTCTCTCTCTCTCTCTCCCTCTCTCTCACTCTCTCTCTCTCTGTCTTTCTTTCTCTCTCTCTTTCTCTCTCTCTCTCTCTCTCTCTCTCTTTCTCTCTGTAAACAGCCCCGTGTCTGTTCTATAAATAGCTATGCCTAGAGGCCCTACACAGCAGCCTCCTCTTCCTTGCATCTATTTTTACACACCATCAATGGACAGCACTGACTGTATATTTTTACAGACGTGTTTGGGAAGGTCTCGCTGCTCCGCCACCTCAATAAGAGGCCCCGGCCCACACTGAGGTGTTATTCATGAAAGAACTATATGTTGATCCTCCCTCATTATAATGTCTCTAGTTGATCCTCAGTGAGGTTGTGGGTGTTGCTAAGCACGCCTAGGCCATTTAGATCTTTTCTGTTTTTCTTTAAGTCTGTAGCCCACTCTGTGTTATGTGCTACTACTACTACATTAGTTTCTAGTTCGTCAATAACAAAGCTAAAAGCCAGTAAGAGTATTTCATCACACCACCACACCACCAGAGCATATCTTTGTATCCCAATAGGACCAGACCGGGACGTGGGATGGAGTGTGTGTAATGCCCATCAAGTTCATCTGTGTACTCTTGTTACACGTTATACATGTTATGCATATGTTATATGTAAACACCCCACCCCCATGTGTACATGTTCTCCCTATGTGTATTGTTTGTGTTTTTGTATTTATTGTGATTTTTGTATTTATTGTGATTCATGTTAGTTTGTAAGTATAAGCTACTGGATGACCTTCATTTCCCTCTGGATCAATAAAGTATCCATCTATCTATCTATTTATCTTATCTCTGAAGGGAGAGCAGGTTGGAGGACCGCACCGCTGTGTGCCGCCATGTTCCGTCTGCCACGGAGCACACCACAGCGAGCCAGCACCTGTTGACACCCCAGGGACCAGACCGGGACAGCTGGTGCGGAGTGTGGAGGAAGTGTGTGTGTGTGTGTGTGTGTCTCTTAACTCTTCTGTGTGAGTGTGCGTGTGTGAGCATGCATGTGCATGTGTGTGTGTGAGAAAGGGGTAGATTGGGGTGTAGGGGCAGATGGGGCGGAGTGTGGATGGAGTGTGTGTGTGTGTGTGTGTGTGTGTGTGTGTGTGATGGGGGCAAACAGAGGCGAGGGGTAGAGGGGGCAGGTCCCAGGGTCCTGGGGTTGACAGTGAGACATAAAGGCAGGACAAAAGGCAGAGTGGCTGGCTGAATGGCCTCTAAAAGCCACAGACAATCCGATGGACAACAATGGCATTGTGTGTGTGTGTGTGTGTGTGTGCTGGGCAGATCGCCGCAGACATGGGAAGCAGCGGAGAAGGGAGGCAGACGCATCAGCTGGACCTCACACAATAGTGTGAAGAGGGCAGGAAGGGGGGGGGGGGGGGGGAGGATTACGGCTTTGTGTGGGCCCTGCAATCAAACTTAATAACACTGATGGGCACGCGCGTTAAATAAGGGGGCCGTGTGCAGCCTGGAAGTGGCTGTGGTCTGACTTTGCACTCCTTTTTTTAGGGCTGGCACCAAAAAATGGCTGTTCATTTCTCCAACCCAGCAACTTCTAAATGCCCCCCTATTTCAGCCTAAAGTAGTGCCTGTGCAGCGCTATGATTTGGGAACTAAGTTGGTGTCAGAAGTGTGTTTGTGTGTGTGTGTCTGTCTGTGTGTTCAGGGAGCCTTGACGTGTGTGTGTGTGTGTGTGTGTGTGTGTGTGTGTGTGTGTGTGTGTGTGTGTGTGTCTAAGTTGGTGTCAGAAGTGTGGCTTTAAAAAAAATAAAAAGTGCTCCACAGAGCGCCTTTGATTGTTGCGAGGCGGTCACTGCACCCTGAGCTGACTGGAGCGGACTGTGTGTGATCCCCAGAGCCTATGGAGTGTGTGAGATACCCAGAGCCTGTGGAGTGTGTGTGTGATCCCCAGAGCCTATGGAGTGTGTGAGATACCCAGAGCCTGTGGAGTGTGTGTGTGATCCCCAGAGCCTGTGCAGTGTGTGTGCGATCCCCCCAGAGCCTGTGCAGTGTGTGTGCGATCCCCCCAGAGCCTGTGAAGTGTGTGTGATCCCCAGAGCCTGTGGAGTGTGTGAGATACCCAGAGGCTGTGCAGTGTGTGTGTGCGATCCCCAGAGCCTATGCAGTGTGTGTGCGATCCCCAGAGCCTGTGGAGTGTGTGTGAGATCCCCAGAGCCTGTGGAGTGTGTGTGCGATCCCCAGAGCCTGTGGAGTGTGTGTGTGATCCCCAGAGCCTGTGAAGTGTGTGTGAGATACCCAGAGCCTGTGGAGTGTGTGAGATACCCAGAGGCTGTGCAGTGTGTGTGTGCGATCCCCAGAGCCTATGCAGTGTGTGTGCGATCCCCAGAGCCTGTGGAGTGTGTGTGAGATCCCCAGAGCCTGTGGAGTGTGTGTGAGATCCCCAGAGCCTGTGGAGTGTGTGTGAGATCCCCAGAGCCTGTGGAGTGTGTGTGAGATCCCCAGAGCCTGTGGAGTGTGTGAGATACCCAGAGCCTGTGGAGTGTGTGTGAGATCCCCAGAGCCTGTGTAGTGTGTGTGAGATCCCCAGAGCCTTCCAGAGTCATCAGGAGGAGTGCTGAGGGGTGCTGAGGGGTGCAGAGGGGTGTTGTGGGAAGCGCTGCTGTCTAAAATCTCCCCAAGCTGTTATCTACCGACGTGCAGCCATCAATCTGCAGGCAGACTGACAGTGCCAGAAGTGGAGCGGCAGAAGTCGTTTAATCCCCCACCCAGCCCACCCCCCCGCAACCTTGTAATAAACTTAAGATGCCCCCGCCCCCCCCCCCCCCTCACAGACAACCTCCATCGTCCCAGGAAAGATATCATGAACCCCTGTGACCACCTCAAAATGAGTTTCTGTTGGCTCCTGCTTATGCCGAGACGCTGGCCTGCTCTACTGTGGTTTTATGTCATTCTTGGCTGGCTGGGTTCATTAAGTCTGATTGTATTTATTTTACAGCTTTGATGAAGGTCATGCTGCATAGCCTACTAAGGCTGCGGGGAAAAATTATTTCACTCTCTCTCTCTCTCTCTCCCTCTCTCTAACACACAAACGTACTTAAATACACACCTTGAACACCTATGATTTTTGAAAATATAGGGCCACTGTATAAAGGGCTTTTCAGCTTACTTGAAACTGCAGACACCACACATTTCAGGGGTAGATATAGCTAGCTATAACAGGAAGGTTGCTTTTTTCAAATGTTGTGTTTTTCCTACTGTGAGAGATATTTTGAGGGAGTGGCTGGGCACACACACACATACAGACATATACATACACAGTGTATGACCTCAAAACCCTAATGAATCATCTGGAGTTGACAACAGTCTCCTAAATGAAGAAATTATCTTAAAGCTGAAGCAGCATTGGTCAGTAGACCTGCCATATATGACGGAGTCCAGTGATTCATAAGCCATAAACAAACCTTCCACCTCGAAACCTTACGACACATAGATATTGAGTCTCGAATGACACTGCGAATGTATGCATTATCAGTGTTACCGTCAGTCATAGCCTACCGGTAACACCCACTGCATCCGTTTTATCCTCGAGTCCCGGGTTGATTGTTAAACCGGAAGCCACAGTCAGGGCAGAGGGTAACTTCTGAATCTGAGTCACGTTGTAAACTGCCAAAAAAGTAACATCAATTGACTTGTGAGTTAGACCTGGGCCTTAACCGCAAAGGAAGATGATAATAGTGAGCGCTGAGTCATATTTGATGGACCTAACTTCCCACACCGCACACACAAGACGTACTAACGGTCGAAATCACGAAAGTGAGTGCCTCACCTGGAATGTTGATGCTTGTGTACGTGGAAATGTCTGAAATCCACAGTGGATTATGGAAAATTTCAGTTGGCCATTGTGACTGAATTTAAATTAGGCCAGTCTCAAGACAGCTGCTTTGCTTGGCAGGGATTTGAGGATGTATCTCGCCATCTAGTGGTTATAGTAACCGTACAACACAGTCAGAACTGCCTGTTATATTTAGCAGGGTAATGATAAGGAAACACTCTCTCTTATTTTGCATAGAAGATCATTTCAGCAATATTCAATATTCCGAAAATACTTGCTTTGTTTATATTTAAGTCATTATGGGGTGATGCATGAAAAATGAAATTAATATGTTTAAAAGTCTGTATCAGCTGTGATAAAGTCTATGGTCTATGGAACACTGCACTGGAATGCACTCTTGAGGAATGAAACACAGCGTATTCAGCTTTGAGGTGAATAATACTAACAACAACAACAATTATAACAATAACCATAATAATAATAATTGAATAATAACACATCGCACATGCTGTCCCGTCAACCATTAAATAAATGTGTATGCATATCACCAGACCGTAGATCACACACCTGCTGTAACCTATTACACACACACACACACACACACACACACACACACACACACACACACACACACACACACACACACACACACACACACACACACACACACACACACACACACACACACACACAGTTTAAATGGGCTTTGTGTGCACCAGTGCACTGGTGCATTTAAATGAAACTAAAGATTCACTGAACCTCTGGTTATAATCTGTATACTCAGCAAAACTGTATGGCCCATTTCTTTTCTGTAAAGGCTAAATGAACCTCCCCTTTAACCAATCTCACTGTCATCTGACCATGTGAAGGCTAAATGAGACCCCCCCCCCCCCTTTACCAATCTCACCCTCATCTGACCATAGCATTCATGTTGCCTGTGTTTTATTTCCATCAGCAGTTCATTTCAGTGATGCATATACTCTACCTCTCATGAAACCTTGGTAGAACTGAGATAAATACTCAGAGACAGAGAAATACAGAGGGAGGTAGAGAGAGAGAGAAGGAGGTATAGAGAGGAGGAGGGGAGGAGGGAGGGCAGGCAAGAGAGCTTTAGCCTCCATGTCCCCCCCCCCCCCCCCCCCCCCCCAGCACTCCAGCCCATCTGACTAATGACTTGGAAATGAATTTCAGCGCAATCACAGCCCTCCCCTGTGCCCCGACCTTTTGCATCCATATGCATGAACATGCCTGCATTGGTGGTAGTTATGGAGTGTGTGTGTGTGTGTGTGTGTGTGTGTGTGTGTGTGTGTGTGTGTGTGTGTGTGTGTGTGTGCGTGCGTTCCTGCATTAGTGGTAGTTATGGAGTGTGTGTGTGTGTGTGTGAGTGTGTGTGTGTGTGTGTGTGTGTGTGTGTGTGTGTGTGTGTGTGTGTGTGTGTGTGTGTATGTGTGTGTGTGTGTGTGCCTGCATTAGTGGTAGTTATGGAGGCCTTGGCATAACTCTGTCTGCAGCTCATACAGTAGAGCTATTTTCCATTCCATTGGAGGCCGCCTCTATGTCTTGACTGAGGCCGGCCCCCGCGGCCAAGTTAAATGGCTGTGT
>NW_027666727.1:0-2500 GCF_963457725.1 Sprattus sprattus | reverse complement strand
AGGAATGACAGAGAGAGAAAAGGGAAGAAAAGAAAGAGAGGGAGAGAAGGAAAGAGAAGGAAAGAGAAGGAAAGAGAAGGAGAAAAAGATAGAATGTGCTGTCTGTTGCTTTTTGCCCTCTATTTTTTTCTGCCCCCGACAACGCAGCAGGCGCTGTGTGGCCTGCTTATGTGTGTGTGTGTGTGTGTGTGTGTGTGTGTGTGTGAGAGAGAGATGGTACATTAGTGTATGTGTATGTGTTTGTGTATGTGTATGAGTATACATGTGTGTGTGTGTGAGAGAGAGTCGGCACATAAGTGTATGTGTATGTATGTATGTGTGTGTGTAGAGCCGGGGTGACTGCTCTGTCTCATGACATGCACAGCATACCCATAGTGGCAGTGCTACCCCCCCACACACACACACACACACACACGCACACGCCTCCCTCTTTCCCAAAAGCCTGGGCTCATTAAGACGGCCTTTATGACAGGGCTCTACCTAAATGCCACGGATTTTTCCATTCCCCTTCCCAGCACACACTCACACACATGCACAGACACACACGCACACACATATGCATACACACACATGTGCACTACCAGCCAGAAACAGGGAGTGTTTAGCCGCACAAGTGAAACCCCCCCTTCTCCTCAACGCACGGGAAAAATCCAAATATATAAACGCTTGTTCTGACGGCCTCAGGGTGGAAACACGTCAGCACCCTACTCCATGTGCTTCGCCTACTTATAACAATAATATAACACTTATAACAACAGCACATGAACCAAACCGCAGGGAATCCGACAGATGAAGTAGACTACTCAACACGCTAGCCTTTCATGTCCCTTACTATTCTGAGTAGCCTATGCATTTCGTTGGTAAAGATCTGTCTTTTGACACATGCATTGACACCTGAAAGCTAGCTATGTATTTCTGTAATTGCTCGAGTTGGTTTTGGTTTTCTGTTTTAACTTGTTGTTCGTCTGAAATCTCACTAACTTCTCGTGAAAAAAAATGTCTGTAGCCGGTAGTTCATGGAATCGGCCACAAGGTGGCAGTACAAAGGTTCTTCTTGACAACAATATTTTCTCTCCCGATGTTCCTCCAGCACTTATTACATGATAAAGTTTGCAGAGATTCCACCACGAGGGCACTGCGCCCCTTTAAGCGTCAATTTACTCAATTACCTCCCTCTATAATTAAACCTCCCAAATTGAGGCCATAGGAGAAATGAACCTCTAACCAGCCGAAATAGATTAATGCGCCATGATAGAATTACCACTTCTATCCACACCACTGCCACCGCGTATCATTTATTTATTTACATTTTTTGAGTAAAGGACGCGACTGGGTCTTCAGTGAGATTATTGCTCTTGTGAGAAGAAAAACAGGCGCGTGAGGTTTTATTCCATGGAATACTGGCTTCCACACCGGGACGGGCGCTGGGCTGTCGCGCGCTTCATTCCTTCATGATGTCATAGAGTAGTTATGGACATGTGCACCCTTTTGCCCTGCCGCGCGGTCCGTTCCCCCTACATTCCAGGGTTTCAACATGCCATGTCTTCGAGTACGCGTCCAAAAAACAAGGGAAGCAGAGATGGAAAGACGGAACGAGAGAGTGAGAGAGGGCGAGGGATAGAGAGAGAGAGAGAGAGAGAGAGAAAGGGGAGTCAGTAGGCAGTGATGTGTGTAAGAACAGAGAGGGTCCAGATTGCAAAATGGTTCATATTTGTTTTTGTGGTCTTTTTTCCTCTTCATTAGGGAAAGGAATCCTCCAAAACCCCTCAAAACTTTTTCTTTTGAGAGTGGGGACGGTTGACCAGGGAGAGAGAGAGAGAGAGAAATAAAAAGAGAGAGAGAGAGAGAGAGAGGTAAAGGGATAGAGAGAGAGAGAGGGATTTTTCTCTTGCAGTGTTCTCGTGCTGTGAATCGAGTGCAGGGCATTTTATGAAGGCCTTCCCAGCCTCGCAGTCTCAAGCGCCTCCAAACTAGCACACATGTTTCTGATAGACCTCTGCACTTCACAGCAGTCCTGCCTTGCCTCTCATTCAGAAAGAGAGAGGGAGAGAGAGAGAGAGAGAAAGAGGGAGGGAGAGAGAGAGAGAGAGGGAGGGAGTGACAGAGAGAGGGAGAGGAAAACATAGCAAGAGGAGAGAGAGAGAGAGAGGGAGGGAGAGAGAGAGGGAGGGAGGGAGAGAGAGGGAGAGAGAGAGGGAGGGAGTGACAGAGAGAGGGAGAGGAAAACATAGCAAGAGGAGAGAGAGAGAGAGAGGGAGGGAGAGAGAGGGAGAGAGAGAGGGAGGGAGTGACAGAGAGAGGGAGAGAGAGAGGGAGGGAGTGACAGAGAGAGGGAGAGGAAAACATAGCAAGAGGAGAGAGAGAGAGCGAGAGAGAGAGGGAGGGAGTGACAGAGAGAGGGAGAGGAAAACATAGCAAGAGGAGAGAGAGAGAGAGCGAGAGAGAGAGAGAGAGAGAGAGAGAGAGAGAGAGAGGGAGAGCGGGAGAGAGAGCGCGAGAC
>NW_027666728.1:85000-88687 GCF_963457725.1 Sprattus sprattus | reverse complement strand
GTCATCATCTCTTTCTCTCTCCCTCTCCTCTCCTCTCTCTCTCTCTCTCTCCTCAAATACAGTAACTGTCTCCTATCTGTGTCCAACTCTAATAGACGAACTGTCTCCTATCTGTGTCCAACTCTAATAGACTAACTGTCTCCTATCTGTGTCCAACTCTAATAGACTAACTGTCTCCTGTCTGTCCAACTCAAATACACTAACTGTCTCCTTTGTCCAACTCAAATACACTAACTGTCTCCTATCTGTCCAACTCAAATACAGTAACTGTCTCCTATCTGTGTCCAACTCAAATACAGTAACTGTCTCCTATCTGTGTCCAACTCAAATACAGTAACTGTCTCCTATCTGTGTCCAACTCTAATACAGTAACTGTCTCCTATCTGTGTCCAACTCAAATACAGTAACTGTCTCCTATCTGTCCAACTCAAATACAGTAACTGTCTCCTATCTGTGTCCAACTCAAATACACTAACTGTCTCCTATCTGTCCAACTCAAATACACTAACTGTCTCCTATCTGTGTCCAACTCTAATACAGTAACTGTCTCCTATCTGTGTCCAACTCAAATACAGTAACTGTCTTCTGTGTCCAACTCAAATACAGTAACTGTCTCCTATCTGTGTCCAACTCAAATACAGTAACTGTCTCCTATCTGTGTCCAACTCAAATACAGTAACTGTCTCCTATCTGTGTCCAACTCAAATACAGTAACTGTCTCCTATCTGTGTCCAACTCTAATACAGTAACTGTCTCCTATCTGTGTCCAACTCAAATACAGTAACTGTCTCCTATCTGTGTCCAACTCAAATACAGTAACTGTCTTCTGTGTCCAACTCAAATACAGTAATTGTCTTCTGTGTCCAACTCAAATACAGTAACTGTCTCCTATCTGTGTCCAACTCAAATACAGTAACTGTCTTCTGTGTCCAACTCAAATACAGTAACTGTCTCCTATCTGTGTCCAACTCAAATACAGTAACTGTCTCCTATCTGTGTCCAACTCAAATACAGTAACTGTCTCCTATCTGTGTCCAACTCTAATACAGTAACTGTCTCCTATCTGTGTCCAACTCAAATACAGTAACTGTCTCCTATCTGTGTCCAACTCAAATACAGTAACTGTCTTCTGTGTCCAACTCAAATACAGTAATTGTCTTCTGTGTCCAACTCAAATACAGTAACTGTCTCCTATCTGTGTCCAACTCTAATACAGTAACTGTCTTCTGTGTCCAACTCAAATACAGTAACTGTCTCCTATCTGTGTCCAACTCTAATACAGTAACTGTCTTCTGTGTCCAACTCAAATACAATAACTGTCTCCTATCTGTGTCCAACTCAAATACAGTAACTGTCTCCTATCTGTGTCCAACTCAAATACAGTAACTGTCTTCTGTGTCCAACTCAAATACACTAACTGTCTCCTATCTGTGTCCAACTCAAATACAGTAACTGTCTCCTATCTGTCCAACTCAAATACAGTAACTGTCTCCTATCTGTGTCCAACTCAAATACAGTAACTCAGTGCATGCACATGATGACAGTACTCCGATCCGATCCGATTCTCTCCATGGGGTCTCATCTCATCTCATCTTTATCTCAAAGCACATGGCAGTGACAAATCCAGATCTTGGCCGCGTCAGTTCAAATCAAATGCGGAATGTTTACATCTGCTACCGTTGATTATACAGTAAATACGTTGTGAAATGAAACAAAAACACACCACAGTTAAAGTTGTATTAGTATTGATTGATTCACATCAATATGAATGGATTACATGACTAACAACTGGTGGAAAAGTAATATGAAAATATTTGTTCACTGAATTAGCGCGTTCTGTCCAAAACAGTTGCGTTCCAGTTACAAAGTTTCAGTTTCGGTTTCAGTATTTCAACGTGAATGAGAGGGAGAACAAGAACTGAGCGTTTAGCAGCGATTATCATATCATAGACACATATGATGCGTGTATATGTCTGTGGGCAGGATCTCAAGCACGTGCAAAAGTTGTTGTTGTCCAATTGGAATCTAGATTCGAGAGACACATGCGTGTCTAGTTCGTTTCCCAGCGGAATCGAATCGTGTATCCAGGGGTTTACATCGGAGTCCAGTCGGACTCAAGTCGGACACAAGAAATCTAGATTTGGGGAGACACATGTGTCCAATTTCCGATTTCAATCGGACTGAAAGTAGAAATTGGACACATGTGTCCACACTGACTGTCTCCTATCTGTCCAACTCAAACACAGTAACTGTCTCCTATCTGTGTCCAACTCAAATACAGTAACTGTCTCCTATCTGTGTCCAACTCTAATACAGTAACTGTCTCCTATCTGTGTCCAACTCTAATACAGTAACTGTCTCCTATCTGTGTCCAACAGTTACTGTGTTTGAGTTGGACAGATAGGAGACAGTCAGTGTGGACACATGTGTCCAATTTCTACTTTCAGTCCGATTTAAATCGGAAATTGGACACATGTGTCTCCCCAAATCTAGATTTCTTGTCCTATCTGTGTCCAACTCAAATACAGTAACTGTCTCCTATCTGTCCAACTCAAATACAGTAACTGTCTCCTATCTGTGTCCAACTCAAATACAGTAACTGTCTCCTATCTGTGTCCAACTCTAATACAGTAACTGTCTCCTATCTGTGTCCAACTCAAATACAGTAACTGTCTCCTATCTGTGTCCAACTCAAATACAGTAACTGTCTCCTATCTGTGTCCAACTCTAATACAGTAACTGTCTCCTATCTGTGTCCAACTCAAATACAGTAACTGTCTCCTATCTGTGTCCAACTCAAATACAGTAACTGTCTCCTATCTGTGTCCAACTCAAATACAGTAACTGTCTCCTATCTGTGTCCAACTCAAATACAGTAACTGTCTCCTATCTGTGTCCAACTCTAATACAGTAACTGTCTCCTATCTGTGTCCAACTCAAATACAGTAACTGTCTCCTATCTGTGTCCAACTCAAATACAGTAACTGTCTCCTATCTGTGTCCAACTCTAATACAGTAACTGTCTCCTATCTGTGTCCAACTCAAATACAGTAACTGTCTCCTATCTGTGTCCAACTCAAATACAGTAACTGTCTCCTATCTGTGTCCAACTCAAATACAGTAACTGTCTCCTATCTGTGTCCAACTCAAATACAGTAACTGTCTCCTATCTGTGTCCAACTCAAATACACTAACTGCCTCCTATCTGTGTCCAACTCTAATACAGTAACTGTCTCCTATCTGTGTCCAACTCAAATACAGTAACTGTCTCCTATCTGTGTCCAACTCAAATACAGTAACTGTCTCCTATCTGTGTCCAACTCAAATACAGTAACTGTCTCCTATCTGTGTCCAACTCAAATACAGTAACTGTCTCCTATCTGTGTCCAACTCAAATACAGTAACTGTCTCCTATCTGTGTCCAACTCAAATACACTAACTGCCTCCTATCTGTGTCCAACTCAAACACAGTAACTGTCTCCTATCTGTGTCCAACTCAAATACAGTAACTGTCTCCTATCTGTCCAACTCAAATACAGTAACTGTCTCCTATCTGTGTCCAACTCAAATACAGTAACTGTCTCCTATCTGTGTCCAACTCAAATACAGTAACTGTCTCCTATCTGTGTCCAACTCAAACACAGTAACTGTCTCCTATCTGTGTCCAACTCAAATACAGTAAAGTCT
>NW_027666728.1:62500-67500 GCF_963457725.1 Sprattus sprattus | reverse complement strand
GTGTGTGTGTGGTTGCGCGTGTGTGTGAGTCAGTCAGCTTCTAAAGCACACCTGGGAGACCTGCTGTGTGTGTGTGCGGGTGTGTGCGGGTGTGTGCGGGTGTGTGCGTGTGTGTGTGTGTCTGTGTGTGTGTCAGTAAGACTCGGAGGAGAGAGCAGCATGGTGTAAAGATGATCGACCAGACAGAACATCAAAGTGTGTGTGTGTGTCTGTGTGTGTGTGTGTGTCTGTGTGGGGGCGGACCTGCACGGGAGAACAGGAGCAAATATGTGTGTGTGTGTGTGTGTGTGTGTGTCGGCATGTCTTATGTCAGACATGAGTTTGTTTGATGGTGACATTGCATGGTTCCTCTGAGACACTCTCTCCTTGAACACAGACACACACACACACACACACACACACACACACACACACACACACGTACACACACACACACACACACACACACACACACACACACACACAGTACCTTTCAAGGTTATGGGAGTTGTTTGTTTGTTTGTTTGTTTGTCTGTCTGTTTGTTGTTAGGTAGAATGTGCAGATGATGTGGAACTCTCTGATCTGTCATTCTTTTGTTCCCCGGGGGAATGATTTCACCCTCCCACTGGGGGCCCACAGCTGCTGCTTCCTCACTCCAAACACACACATTACATTCCCACTATGGCTCTCACACAGCACACACACACACAAACTCACACACACACACACACACTCACTCACACTCACTCTGACACAGCGCACACACACACACCCACACCCACAGCACACACACACACACCCACAGCACACACACACACACACACACACACACTCACACTCACTCTGACACAGCGCACACACACACACCCATACCCACACCCACACACAAACACACACTCTGGCTCTCACACAGCACACACAGACACACACACGCTCTGACTCTCACATAGCACACACACACTCCGGCTCTCACACAGCACACACACACACACACACAGCACACACACACACTCTGGCTCTCACAGAGCAAAGCACAGGCAAGAGAACCATTGTGTCAAACCGTGGTTATTTAAGAACAAAGAAAACCACACACACACACACACACAAAAAGGCACAGGTATAGGCCTGTGCAGATTTCTGCACACACATACACACACACACAGTCACACACACAGTCGCTCACACTGCTCTTTGTATTAAACCCCTCCGAAATCCACCTCCTTGGTCTTCTCCTTTCAGTGCTAAGTGGGTCAGGCAGCCATCTGACGGGAGGGGGGAAGACACACACACACACACACACACACACACACACACACACACACACACACACACACACACAGTTTAATTATGGCCGATGGGTCTGTCTGAAGTTGTGATAAATCGTTCGTCTCGTTCGGGGTAAGCTGAACTCTAATTAAAACATTATTGGCTCTCTCCTCCTCCTGGGACCGTGCTTTTGGTGTACGGCTCGCCTGAATATGATCTTTTATAATTGTTTAATCACATTGGGAGATGGTAGTCTTAAATTATTTGTCATCATCATGCTGTAATCGTGAAAGAGTGATTCAAGCATCTTTGAACTGCGAGCGCAATGATTCGAAGAGCCAGAAGAGTCGACTGTAACTGTAGTAACGCATTTCTTCCATCTAGTGGACAAAACGTGAATGTCCCGTTGAACAGTTGGTTGTGTTTTCTGAGCCTAAGCTGTACTTCTGTTGACCTCTGTTCTATGTCCACTCTTCCTGGTCAATGGGAAGAGAGAACTGGTGGATAGATCAATATTCCTCTTTGAAGACTAATTTTAAAACTACAATTTTCATTTTATTTTATTATGAACTGTATTTGACTGATCCTTTAGCGATGCCTTTTGTGCCGACCACAACGGTCTCCAAAAATACTCCTTGAGGTGAAATAAAAAGGAAAACAGGCATCCTCAGAAGGGAATCATTTTTATTTTGCCTCATGTGTGCTTCGTCATAAACAACAGAGAAGAATCATAGTTTTTATTTTGCCTCATATGTTATCCGTAATAAACAACAGAGAAGAATCATAGTTTTTATTTTGCCTCATATGTTATCCGTAATAAACAACGGAGAAGAATCCACAACCACGCGCCAGAAAACCCGGAAGCCAAAAACATGATAAAGACTTTCCAACATGAATTCAAAATTGTAAAACAACAGGTCTGAAGTGGCACTGTACCAACAACAACTTCTGCTAATGATTACTATTATTATTATTATTATTATTATTATTATAATTACATCAGTAAAAGAATTTAATGCTGTGCCGTTTCACACATCTGTTCCGGCATGGAGGACGTCCCAAGATCCAGCTCGGAGGAACACACTCCCCGGAGAGCTGACTGGCAGTGGGGGAAAAACATCCTCAACGCAGGCGGAAGGATTAAAGTGGCGTCGTGCCTGAGAAGGTGGTCCCAATGACTCACGTGGAGACGTCTCCAACATCTCCATGGAGACGCCTCCCAAGTCAGCTCAGACATCTCCATGGAGACGCCTCCCAAGTCAGCTCAGACATCTCCATGGAGACGCCTCCCAAGTCAGCTCAGACATCTCCATGGAGACGCCTCCCAAGTCAACTCAGACATCTCCATGGAGACGCCTCCCAAGTCAGCTCAGACATCTCCATGGAGACGCCTCCCAAGTCAGCTCAGACATCTCCATGGAGACGCCTCCCAAGTCAGCTCAGACATCTCCATGGAGACACCTCCCAAGTCAACTCAGGGAACATCAGGGCTTGGATCACTCAGTGTGTGCAAATCCCTACACTGGAACATCCTTCAACAGAGAAAGGCAGGTGGTGTGTGAGGGTGTGTGTGTGTGTGTGTGTGTGTGTCAGGGAATGTAAGTACCGCTCACCATCGTGTCAGTTTCAAGAGTAGAATAGTATATTGGTTAGCCCTTGGGACGAAGACGTTTGGGATATAGTACACAAAGAGAGAAACACGCAATGTGACCTTCCTTCAGTGGTCCTGAGTCCTGCAGCTGGAGCTCATCTCTGGAACGGATGTGATTGGATGCCTGCAGCTGGAGTTGAATGTGATTGGATGCCAGCAGCTGGAGTGGTCATCTCTGGAACGGATGTGATTGGATGCCTGCAGCTGGAGTTGAATGTGATTGGATGCCAGCAGCTGGAGTGGTCATCTCTGGAACGGATGTGATTGGAAGCCTGCAGCTGTAGTTGGATGTGATTGGATGCCTGCAGCTGTAGTTGAATGTGATTGGATGCCTGCAGCTGTAGTTGGATGTGATTGGATGCCTGCAGCTGTAGTCATCTCTGGACAGATAAGTGCAGTGCCCCAACAACTCCATCTCTTTCTCTCAGGTGTGTGTGTGTGTGTGTGTGTGTGTGTGTGTGTGTGTGTGTGTGTGTGTGTGTGTGTGTGTGTGTGTGTGTGTGTGTGTGTGAGAGAGAGAGAGTTTGTTGTGTATTTTTTTTTTACCTTTCCTGAGTGTGTGTGGCAGGTTTGACGGTTTTGGCAGGTTTTCTGTTGTTTGAGTTCCTGGCAGGTTCCTTCTCTCTCTCTGTGTGTGTGTGTGTGTGTGTGTGTGTGTGTAGCAGGTTCTCTTTCTCAGGTGTATGTGCATGTGGCAAGCTGCCTCAATTGTAATTGTGTGTGTGTGTGTGTGTGTGTGTGTGTGTCTCTAAGGTACACTGGCGTGGCATGCCTCCTGGTAGCTGGTGGCGTTGAGGGGGGTGAAGATCTCTCCTCGGACGAAGCGCAGGAACTTGCTGAGCGGGCAGAGGGGCGTGTGTGTGTGGCGCGGGTGCGTGCGGCAGAATGAGGTGTGGAACGTCAGGTCCTCGCCGTTGTAGAGCACACGCACAAACAGGTCGTCTGTTCGCTTGACCTTCAGCTCCCTCCCTCTCTCCGTCTCTCTATCCCTCCCTCTCTCCGTCTCTCTATCCCTCGCTCCGCCCGTGGGCCTCCGCCACAGCTCCATCACCAGCCTCGCCGCGAAGCCCGGGAACCCGGCCACGCCCTCCAGGCCCAGGGCGCTGAGCACGGGCGTCATGGTGATGTCGTGCGCGGAGGCCAGGGTGAGCAGGGGCTCTGTGGGGGACAGGTTGCCCCGGGCGACGCGCTCCATGCGGGCGGCGGTGCGCTCCAGGTAGGGCTGGGCGGCGAGCACCGCGTAGCGATGGTAAAGCCCCGCCCCCTTCCGCTCCCGCTCGTCCTCCTCCTGCTGCCGCCGGATCTCCGCCAGGTGCGCCGGAGTCAGGCAGGTGGTCGCCGCGGAGACCGATGACGCGTTGTTGTTGTCTTTGTTGTTGTTGTTGTTGCCGTCGGCGGCGACGCGGCAGGGGAAGGGCAAGCCGTGGCACAGGTGGCACAGCAGCGCGTCCACGGGGTTGGCCGCCCGGATGGCCCGCGGCGACACGCCCAGCGCGGTTGCCATGGCGACGTAGGCGCGGTCGAGGCGGGTGTCGGCTACGCGAAGGCGGTACTGGCGGCGCTGCTCGGCCTCCAGGTGGCGCTGGCGCGCGGGGCAGTCGCAGGAGCGGCCGCAGAAGAGCGTGCTCCAGTGCTGGCGCACCCGCAGGGCGTGGCGCTCGTACCCGGGCACCAGGCCGTACAGCAGCGCCAGACCGCTCTGCAGCGTGCGGCTCTTGCCCGTGGACTCCAGCAGCACCTGGGACGCCCCCAGAGACGCCGGCAGGAGGGGGGGACCACGCAGGTACGCGCCCCGCAACAACTGGCCGTTACGCAGGTGCTGAACTACACCTGTTAGAGAGGGGGATGGAGGGGGAGAGAGGAGAGAGAGGAGAGAGATGGAGGGAGAGAAGGAGAGGGAGAGAGAGAGAGGGACAGAGGGAGAGAGAGAGGGAGAGAGAGGGAGAAAGAGACAATGAGATGTGGGAAAGGGTAGTATAGTCCCAATATAGTCAGAGAAAATATAATGGGGTAAAGAAAAGACGGGATGGTGTGTGTGTGTGTGGGGGGGGGGGGGGGGGGGGAAGAGAGGACATGAGTCATGATTAGGTTACCAGGATTTAC
>NW_027666728.1:52500-57500 GCF_963457725.1 Sprattus sprattus | reverse complement strand
AACGCATCTAGGCATGCGCCGTGTTTTGAATGTATTCAGTTGTTGATCGGGCGCAATGAGGTACTGTAGCTACGGAGTTGTCCTGTTCTGAACGTGAATAAAGACACTTAAGTTATATGAACGTCGTGTTCATCTGGTTTAACATGTTTACTTGTGTGTGTGTGTGTGTGTGTGTGTGTGTGTGTGTGTGTGAGTGACTCACTTTTTAGGGGACAGAATGCAGTCAATGGGCGGTTTCTTGGTCCTGGGGATGGAGTAGAGAGGGTAGCGGTCGCCATGGCGAATCATGACCTGCACGGAGAGCAGCTGATAGTCTGCAGGGCTGTGTCCTAAAGCATGATGGGAGATGTAGTCAAACAGCATGAGTGACAGTAAAGCATGATGGGAAATGTAGTCAAACATCATGAGTGACAGTAAAGCAAGATGGGAAATGTTGTCAAACAGCAAGAGTGACAGTAAAGCATGATGGGAGATGTAGTCAAACAGCATGAGTGACAGTAAAGCAAGATGGGAAATGTAGTCAAACAGCATGAGTGACAGTAAAGCAAGATGGGAAATGTAGTCAAACAGCATGAGTGACAGTAAAGCAAGATGGGAAATGTAGTCAAACAGCAGGAGTGACAGTAAAGTTACAAAAGCTGTGATTATGTTTACACAGTTGTGTTTGTGACTGACTGCCTGTTGCAGCTGGGGGAAATGCAGTAAAAGTGTGTGTGAGATTGTGTGTGTGTTTGTGTGTATTTGTGTGTGTCTGTGTGTGTCTGTGTGTGTCTGTGTGTGTCTGTGTGTGTCTGTGTGTGTGTGTGTGTATGTGAGAGAGAGAGAGAGAGACTCACCCTCCCATGTCTGCTGCAGTTGGGGGTGTTGCAGTACAGGTAGGCCCCGGCCAGGGGGTCGGGGGTGTGTGTGTGGGCGTGTGTGTGTGTGTGTGTGTGTGTGTGTGTGTGTGTGACTCACCCTCCCATGTCTGCTGCGTGCGGTTGGGGCTGTTGCAGTACAGGTAGGCTCCAGCCAGGGGGTGTGTGTGTGTGTGTGTGTGTGTATGTGTGTGTGTGTGTGTGTGTGTGTATGTGTGTGTGTGTGTGTGTGTGTGTGTGTGTGTGTGTGTGTGTGTGTGTGTGTGTGTGTGTGTGTGACTCACCCTCCCATGTCTGCTGCGTGCGGTTGGGAGTGTTGCAGTACAGGTAGGCTCCAGCCAAAGGGTCGGGGGTGTGTGTGTGTGTGTGTGTGTGTGTGTGTGTGTGTGTGTGTGTGTGTCTCACCCTCCCATGTCTGCTGCGTGCGGTTGGGAGTGTTGCAGTACAGGTAGGCTCCAGCCAAAGGGTCGGGGGTGTGTGTGTGTGTGTGTGTGTGTGTGTGTGTGTGTGTGTGTGTGTGACTCACCCTCCCATGTCTGCTGCGTGCGGTTGGGGCTGTTGCAGTACAGGTAGGCTCCAGCCAGGGGGTCGGGGGTGGGGGGGGGCGTCAGCAGGACGGGGTTCAGTCTCTTCCTGTTCTTCCCTCCTCCAGACCGGCCCACCTCCACTGGAGCTACTGGCATCAACTGCACTGCAGACAGCAAGAAGAGAGAGAGAGAGGGAGAGAGAGAGAGAGAGCAGGAGAGAGAGAGAGCAGGAGAGAAACAGGAGAGAGAGAGAGAGAGGGAGGGAGAGAGAGTGAGAGTGAGAGTGAGGAAGAGAGAAGGGAAGAGGGGTTGACACAGAGAGGGGTAGGGGTTAGGGTTAGAGAGACACAAACAGACAGAGAAAGAGAGAAGCAGAAGAAAAGAGAGAGATAGAGAAAGGTGCATAGACAGAGAGGGAGACAGAGAGAGAGAGGAGGAATAGAAGAAGAAGAAGGAGTCAGTCAAGGTAAGCTGGCAAGCTATTTGTGCCCACATAAACCTGCACAAATATGCATTTACAGAAACACACACACACGTGTTGGGTATTTAGGTACAGCAGTGTTTTGTGTAAATATTACATATCTCCTCAAAAACAAACATGTGATACACATTAACTATCTGGTCTTTTACTGCAAGCAAAACACACACACACACACAAACACACACACACACACACACACACAGTTCATAAGTGTGTTTTGATACAGTAGGGCTCCAGTAAATATTACATCTCACTGCTAGGATAAACATATATACACGTGTATTTATTTCCCCTACACACACACACACACACTCACAGACACACACACACACACACACACACACACACACACACACACACACACACACACACACACACACACACACTCACAGACACACACAGACACACACACACTCACAGACACACACACACACACACACACACACCATATGTAGTGTGTTTTGATGCAGCAGGGCTCCAGTAAATATTACATCTCACTGCTAGGATAAACATATATACACGTGTATTTATTTCCCCTACACACGCACACAGACACACACACACACACTGACACACACAAACACACACACACACACACACACAGGACAAACAGATACACATGTATTTATTTCCCCCGCCGACGCACATGCACACAGACACACACGCACACACACACACATCTGGAGGAGCGAGGGTTGTGGTGCCTTGCATAGGCCCGTTGCCTTTTACAAGCTGAACCACACCCTCTCTGGACAATCACCATGGCGATGTCTGGTTGACCCGCCTCTGCCAACATCGCCATGGCAATTCCCAAAAACTCCACAGTCTGAAGCCTTGTCCAAGACCAGTGTTTACACAATGAGCTCAATGCTGGAAAAAGACTGAGTGAAGGAGAGTGTGAGTGTGTGTATGTATGTGTGTGTGTGTGTGTGTGTGTGTGTGTGTGTGTCTGTGTGTGTGTGTGTGTGTGTGTATGTGTGTGTATGTGTGTGTATGTGTGTGTGTGTGTGTGAAATAGGGGGCTCTGTGGGGAAAAGGGGCCCCATTCATAGAGCACTTCCTCAAGCCAAACTTGCCACCAGGTCGGGGGCCTCTGAGAGCAAAGGTGCATGGGAAACGTAGTCTATATTGGGAAACGTAGTCTATATTATGTTTCTCAACAAGAGTGCAGCACAAAATACAATAAAAACATTGAGGTTGTTTGTGTGTGTGTGTGTGTGTGTGTGTGTGTGTGTGTGTGTGTGTGTGTGTGTGTTTGTTTGTGTGTGTGTGTGTGTGTGTGTGTGTGTGTTTTTGTCCGGTTAAACACATTATAAACGTAAGATGCTAGATGTTATACTGTTAGATGGGCTGAATCTTCGGACAATGAATCTTTATAATATAATGTGTCCATTTGGGAAAGTTTCCTCAAGGACACAGAAAAGCATAACTGCCAAACACATTACTCACCTCCCACAACACAACACACCCACACACACACACACACACACACACACACACACACACACACACACACACACACACACACACACACACACACACACACACACACACACACACACACACACACACACACACACACACACACACACACACACACACACACACACACCATCCACAGCACAACGCACAGAAAAGAAAAAAAATCCTTATTTTTACGCTTGACTTACTGTACAAGTCTGAAGTTGTAGGCAGTGCTCTCAGCAAAACAAACAAAAGACCAAATAGGCTACTCATCAATCGAACAACCAATCAATTAATATATGCTATAAAGCATTCACATCAATAAACCCTTGTATCAGAGGGCTGCCTTACATCACAAAAGACACAAAGACGTGTTAAAGACACAGAGACGCATTTAAAGACACAGAGACGCATTTAAAGACAGAGATAAAAGAGTTTAAAGACACAGAGATACGTTTAAAGACAGAGACACGAGACAGAGAGACAGTATGACACAGACACACTCAGCATGCTCTAAAGACACCACTCAAGGCAAATGGACACTTCTAAAGACACAGAGACACGTCTCAGCTGGGGAATGTAACATGCACTTCGAGACAGACACACTCAGCATGCTCTAAAGAAAACACTCAAGACAGAGAGACACGTTCTAAAGAAACAACTGAAGACACAGAGGCTGCAAAACAACCAAAGTAAATAGTTAACAGTAGTCCAACGCTGAACTCTAATATCATCTGAAAACACACTGATACTCACCAGCCAGCACCACAGAGAGCAGTCTCTGCATACCAACCACTGCTAACATGATGAATGTGACTGAGGTGTGTGTGTGTGTGTGTGTGTGTGTGTGTGTGTGTGTGTGTGTGTGTGTGTGTGTGTGTGTGTGTGTGAGCATCAGTAGAATCTATTCAGGGAGACTTTTCCCAATACCCTCTTCCCGCCCACGCACACAAACCTGCCAATCAAATACAGGCTCTGGGCAACTGGCCAATGGGAAAGCAGCACAGAAGTGAGGCAGGCTTTACAAAGAGGCTTTTGTAGGCTTCACTCTATGTGCGGAGGAAGTAAAGCACACACACACACACACACACACACACACACACACACACACACACACCTATACAAAAGTTATTTTTCCTATACACATTTGAGCAATGCAAGGGCACCAATTCAGAGGCGAACACCACAGACACAGACACAGACACAGACACACACCCTCACACAAACACACACAACGTAAAAAAAGATTTGTATTATACACGGAAGTTTCAAAACGGTCTGTAATAAAGGTGAATATTACATTAGCTTAAGTCCTATCAGACAACGATAAAGATAGCTACTAGCTAGCGTAAACGTTACTTCAGAGGTACAGTACGTGAAGGACAAAGCCCTCAACAATAGCCTACATTTGTTGTTAGTAATAAAACAATGAAATTGGAAGCAATTGTAAACCATGGAACATCCAGGATCCACACCACTTGCAATGTGGTCTCTCGTGCTCAAGCTCAGCCTCTCCATAAAGCACAGGCATTTACACAACTCAGACATGGCATGTTGCACTTTGCTTTGTTGCACTGTTCTAAACTCTTTATTATCAATACAAAATATAATATTTTTTTTTCGCTTAACCTACAGTCTCCAAAGTAAGAATAGTTTGATTTGATTATTTTA